>NC_029772.3:74301412-74301605 GCF_000817695.3 Arachis duranensis | reverse complement strand
ATGTTCAGAGGCAAAAAGCTAAAAGCCCCGCTCATCTAATTAATACTGATCTTCATAGATGTTTTTGGAATTCATTGTATATTCTCTTCTTTTTTATCTTATTTGATTTTCTGTTGCTTGAGGACAAGCAACAATTTAAGTTTGGTGTTGTGATGAGCGGATAATTTATACGCTTTTTGGCATTGTTTTTAGT
>NC_029772.3:74277664-74301285 GCF_000817695.3 Arachis duranensis | reverse complement strand
TTTACTATGAGTTTGTGTGTTTTTCTGTGATTTCAGGTATTTTCTTGCTGAAATTGAGGGACTTGAGCAAAAATCTGATTCAGAGGCTGAAAAGGACTGCAGATGTTGTTGGATTCTGACCTCCCTGCACTCGAAGTGGATTTTCTGGAGCTACAGAAGCCCAATTGGCGCGCTCTCAACGGCGTTGGAAAGTAGACATCCTGGTCTTTCCAGAAATGTATAATAGTCCATACTTTGCCCGAGATTTGATGGCCCAAACTGGCGTTCCAAATCAGCTCAAGAATGCCCGGCGTTAAATGCCGGAACTGGCACAAGAATGGGAGTTAAACGCCCAAACTGGCACAAAAGCTGGCGTTTAACTCCAAGAGAAGTCTCTACACGAAAATGTTTCAATGCTCAGCCCAAGCACACACCAAGTGGGCCCGGAAGTGGATTTTTATGTCATTTACTCATCCTTGTAAACCTTAGGCTACTAGTTCTTTATAAATAAGACCTTTTGCTATTGTATTTTCATCTTGGTTCTTCTGGTTCCCTCTCTCGGGCCGAAACCAATGATCACTTTTGTTCTTATGTATTTTCAACGGTGGAGTTTCTACACACCATAGATTAAGGTGTGGAGCTCTGTTGTACCTCGAGTATTAATGCAATTACTATTGTTCTTCTATTCAATTCAGCTTGTTCTTATTCCAAGATATTCATTTGCACTCAAGAACTTGATGAATGTGATGATTATGTGACGCTCATCATCATTCTCACTTATGAATGCGTGCCTGACAACCACTCCCGTTCTACAAGCAAGCAAGGCTTGAATGTTTATCTCTTGGATCCCTTAATTGGAATCTTCGTGGTATAAGCTAGAACTGATGGCGGCATTCAAGAGAATCCGGAAGGTCTAAACCTTGTCTATGGTATTCTGAGTAGGATTCAATGATTGAATGACTATGACGAGCTTCAAACTCGCGATTGTGGGGCGTTAGTGACAGACGCAAAAGAATCACTGGATTCTATTCCAACCTGATTGAGAACCGACAGATGATTAGCCATGCCATGACAGGGTACGTTGAACATTTTCACTGAGAGGACGGGACTGTAGCCATTGACAACGGTGATGCCCAACATACAGCTTGCCATGGAAAGGAGTAAGAAGGATTGGATGAAGACAGTAGGAAAGCAGAGAGACGGAAGGGACAAAGCATCTTCATACGCTTATCTGAAATTCCCACCAATGAATTACATAAGTATCTCTATCTTTATCTTTATGTTTTATTTATATATCCTCCATAACCATTTGAGTTTGCCTGACTAAGATTTACAAGGTGACCATAGCTTGCTTCATACCAACAATCTCTGTGGGATCGACCCTTACTCGCGTAAGGTTTATTACTTGGACGACCCAGTACACTTGCTGGTTAGTAGTGCGAAGTTGTGATAAAGAGTTGAGATTGCAATTGAGCGTACCATGTTGATGGCGCCATTGATGATCACAATTTCGTGCACCAGGAGGCCAGTCTGTTGGGGGCGCTGGCACAGGTTGTGCGAGTGAACAGACCTTTTAAGTTTTCACACCTGTGCATACGCACACTTTTAAAAATCTTCCTGGGCATGCGCACGCACACCCCTATGCGGACGGACACACTCTATTTCTCAAATTTTTCTTTGTTTTCAACTATTTCACCTTGCCGACGAGGTTGTAAGCTTTTAAAACACCTTTTTAAGACTTTTGGGCATATTTTTGGATACTCAAATATGGGAAAAGATTTAAGGGTTTTAGACGCTATTATTTGGAAATTTAGAAAACGGAGGACTAGGCTTCTGGCGTACTGAAGGTGGTTCAATATTATGTGATGAATGGTTGATGAATGAGGTGAGGATTAAGGAACTGTTGAGTTCGAAACTGTAATGTGAATGAACAGTGGTTGAAGAGAGTCGAGGACTCTGAATGAAGTGATGAATCCATCTTGTACTAAAAATATTTTTCAAAACCATTGTACTACTTTTTCATTGAGATTATGAGACACTATGCGTCCGGCAGGGGCCGAGGTTGGATCACGCCTGTCGAGGTAGCGGCGACGGCGTACGGGTGGTGGTTCATCCTGCTTGCGCTTAGATGTAAGGTCGGTGGTAATAGATCCCGCTCGCATCCCTTCAGATCATCAGAGCGTACAGGCGCAAAACCCTGGATAGTGATCCGAGCACTATATGTCGGGTGTTCCCACACCATGAATCCGAAGGGCAACATCTCCATGAAGATGTGTCGGGTTGGCAGTTGAACTGACAATGTGATATCACAGCCAATAGGGGAGGCATTCATCATATGCATTTTCTACCTGTTTATATGCTTTGCCGACTTGATATTGTTTTCCCTATCTATATAATATGTCTAATTGCTATTTGTATTAATTGCTATATATGCTTCTACTTGTGTTTTACTTATATTGTATATACTTGTGCTTTTACTGGGATTGAAGAGGTTCAGGAGGTGATGGCGATGGAATCGCATGGAGGATTGGTTGGTAAAGGTTGTGGGACAACGGTGTTTGATTAGAGTAGAAATTTCCTAAGATAGACTACCCTTTTATGGTGCTACGGCTTAAGTTTTGTTAGGTTTTACCTATTATGCTTATTTGGTTTAGAATGCTTTAAGCTTGAATTCTTGTGATGGATATGGAGTCTAGGATTGCCTTTGGCATCCCGGGGTCTTATATCCTACATCACTGGGCCCTGTTACTATACTGAGAACCTTCGACTCTCATACCATATTTCTGCTATGTTTCAGATGCAGGTCGCAACCCACCTCGGTTAGTTGTTTGGTTGGTGACAGAAGCGGAGGATCCGGTTGCTTCTTTTTGGGTCTTTTGATTTATTTTAAATTTGTCTCTCACTTTTATATCTTGTTTCGCCTAGAGGCTTGTATTTGAGAGAACACAACTTGTATAAGCCATTTTAAACTTCAGTTTCCTTTTGTTTGTATATTTGGCTAGCTGGCTTAAACTCCACGAGTCGTGGCTAGTTTCTTATGATATTATATTATACTATTATCTTCATTTATATCACATATGTTTCTTGAGCTTTTACTTAGACGCTACGTTAGATTGTTTTGCACTTTTAAATCTTGTTTTTGAGCTATATCCTTCATCAGGCTTCTAGATTATATTATTCCTTCTATATATTATATGTATGTGTTTAGCACTGTCGTAATCTTTGGTTAACCTTGGCTTTACGACGCAAGGTAAAGCTTAGGCTAATTAGGGTGTTACACCTTACAATCTCCTTTGTTTGTGCATCTTCCTCTTCTTCCATGTGTGAGGATAGAGAGTTCTCTAATTCACTGGAGTATGGACTCCTTTGATTGATTTCATCACTTTCTTCCATAGGAGCTTGCATTGTATCTCTTGGGAAGGAATTTGCTTGTTCTTCTTCCTGGGGCTTAATAATACACTCCACATATTTTTTTGTAGTTTTTAAACTCATCCTTATATCATGTATGCATTCTTTCTTTCATGACAAGCTCAAGAGCTGATGGTTCTTGATATGAATACGGAGATGGTGGCTCTTGATATGAATAAAAAGAAGATGATTCTTCGTATGAATAAGGAGATGGTGGCTCTTGATATGAATAAAAAGAGAAGGATGGTTCTTGGTATGAATATGGAGATGGTGGTTCTTGATAGATGGAACATGAAGCACTAAAGTTTCTTTGGTCATGATTTTTCCAACCAAAATTCGGGTAGTTACTCTATCCACAATAATGTGAATCACTCCTTGGGTGTGAGTAACCCATATGATCTCTCTCTATTATTTTCCTTTGCACAAAATACCAAACAGAATTAAACGCACCATGTGACAAACAGAGAAGCTAAGAAGAAAAAAAAAAGAAATATTAAATATTTTTTATTTTTGTTTTTCTATTATTATTATTATTTTATATTTTTTAATATAAAAATAAATTTCAAAAAATAAAAAAATATAATGTAAAAATCAAATAAGAAAATTAAACAAAGAAAAAGTCTAATCTAAGTAATCAATCAACTGATAGTTGTTAATCACAATAAATCACCGGCAAGTGCACCAGGTCGTACCAAGTAATACCTTAGGTGAGTAAGGGTCGATTCAACGAGGATTAATGGATCAAGCAACAATAGTCAATTGATTATTCTAGTCAGACAATCAAAATTTAGGGTTTTAATAGCAAATAACACAAAAACAGAGAATTAAATAAAAACAAACTAAAATTGGTTAAGAAAATAATATGATAAAAATAGTTAAGGTGTTAGAGATATTTAAATTTTCGGATTAATATTCAATGTTAACTACCTTAATCATGCAAATATTATATTCATAGCAAATTATATGTGACTAAACCCTAATTCCTTAGACCTTTTTAGTCTCTTTTAACCTTCATCAACCGCCAATTCTTTGGTCACTTGATTCCGATTAGAGGGTTAAGTTCAAAACTAGTTTATAAGCCACACAAACCCTAGATACCCAAAAATAAGACGATTATATGTCACGTATCATGTTAAATCTAGATAAATAGAGAGTTGTGAGGAATTGATTTCAAGATGTAATTCTAATGGTATAACTTTTCCAAGATTCAAAAAGAATTCAAGTTGAATTATAGTTATTTCACAATAATCACTAATTCTTAGGATGAAGAACGAAACCAATTCTTAAACAATAATCAAAACATTAATCAAGAGTAGAAGGAAAAATAATTATTAACCCATCAAAGTAAATAGAGCTCCTAACCTTAACAATGGAGGCTTAGTTCCTCATGGAGAAAAGAAACCCTAGTAGAGAAAAGTATGAAAGTGTAGAATGAAAATTTGGAGAGGAGTCTAGGTCAAGATCTCTTCTCCTTTTATATCTAATCCTAATTAATGTAAAATATATTTTCTAAAACTAAATAATGTCTTTTTCTATTTGCAAATAAAATAAAAGTTTTAATAAAAATCAAATAAAATCTCGTTGCATAGCTCAAATAGGCATGGGGACCATTGCTAACTTGATGATTAGTGCCTAACTTGGGAAATCCCAAGTAAGGTACCACTATGGCAGTGTGATTTGAAGTGCTTTTCTATGATAATCTTGGCGCCTAACTTGGAATTTCCAAGTTAGGCGCCACCAAGGCAGCACGTATGGAGGGTTTTTTCTTCATCTGGCGCCTAACTTGGAAAATCCCAAGTTAGGGGCCACCAAGGCCGTACATACTGGACAAAAAGTGTATACTATTATATATCTTTGAAAAGTTCTAGAAGTTAGCTTTCTAATTCCACTAAAACCGCATCAATTGGAACTTTGTAGCTCTCGTTATGCTCATTAGAGTGTGAAGAGGTCGGGGTTGACAGCATCCACAAATTCTCTTTACACTTATCTTTAATTCTTGGTTCCTCTTTGTTCTTTGCTTCTTTTTTTCTAACAATTCCCTACAAGAATCATGAAACTAAAAGGATCAAAGCAATATCCAATTTGAGCACCGAAACGCTTCATAATTAAGCATTATGCATTTATTTCTTATATGAAAAAGCATAGAAAAACACAACAAGATGCGCATGCATCAGTGTGACAGAAGAATTTTCTATTGGTATAGAATTATACCAGGGATCATCATTAAGTCCACACCTTTTCACATTAGTCTTGGAAGTACTCACAGAGCATATCCAAGACCCTGTGCTATGGTGTATACTTTTTGCCGACAATATCGTTCTAATGGGAGAGTCAAGTGAAGACCTAAATAAGAAGTTAGATTTATGGAGAGAAGCTCTAGAAGTTTATGGTCTATGCACAAGCCGTAGCAAGACGGTATATATAGAATGTAAGTTCGGTCGTCAAAGGAGAAGCCCTAATACAGAGGTGAAGATTAGAGGAAACATCCTATGAAAAGTTAAAAGTTTTAAGTATGTTGGATGCATCATACAAGATGATGGAGAGATTGAACAGGATGTAAATCACAGGATCCAAATAGGTTGGTCAAAATGATAGAGTGCGTCTGGTTTTATGTGTGACAAAAAAGTTCCTTTAAAACTTAATAGTAAATTCTATGGCACTACTATCAGACTGGCTATGCTTTATGGTACAGAGTGTTGGGTGGCTAAAAGGGAGCACAAACATAAGTTAAGTGTGGCAGAGATGAGGATGTTGAGATAGATGAGTGGTCATATGCAATTGGATAGAATAAGAAACGAAGATATAAGAGAGAGAGTTGGAGTAGAACCTATTGTTACTACAAGAAAATGAAGCATTTGTAATAAAAATTTTGTATCAATTTTCAAATTGTTACAAATTGTTGTTTTTTTTTGTAACAAAAATTAGAATGTTTTGTAACAACATGATTTCTTTGTTACAAAACGTTTTAATATTTTGTAACAACATGATTTCTTTGTTACAAAACGTTTTAATATTTCGTAACAACAAGATTTCTTAATTACAAATTGTGTTGTTGTTGTATCGAAATGGTATTTTATTGCAGAAATTTATAATGTTTTGTAACAAAAAAATAAGTTATTGCAAAAGTTCAAAATATTTTGTAACAAAGAATTAATTTGTCACAAAATTCAGTATTAAAAGATTTTTGTAACTAAAAAAGATTTTGTTTCGAGATGTTAAAACATTTTAATATTGGAAAAAAATTATTTATAGAATTTTTTGCATGGTAATTTTTTTTCAAAACTTTAGTTTTTCTAAAATATTAGTTTTGATAATTAAGTATTTTTTATAAAATATTAAAAATTAAATTATTAATTTTAAAAAATTGTAAAAAGTATTTTGTTTAATCTTTTAAAAAAATGATGTAAACTCCGCTAAAATCGGTAAATTATTAGCTAATAAATTGAATTTTTATTAGGAAAGCTAAAAATGCAAAACTAATATCAAAATAGGATAGAGCTCGTCAAAATGAAAATTTTGGTACCAATTTCGAAAATTTGGCCCATAATCGGGCCGGAAGGGCCGAACCGGTTGAACCGGGATCCAAACCGGGTACATTGGTCCAACCAGACCCATAACATAAATGAAGCAGTAGCTTCATCTTCTCCATTTCACAAAAGCTGCGAAACACACAGCAAGGGGGGAGGAGAAGAAACCTAACCCTCACCTTTCCTTCTCACCACCATAACTCCTCCGTCCGGGCTCTGGTCGCGGCACTGTTCGCGGCCACGCGCTCAGCGCGTCGAGCTCTACCTTTCTATCTGAACAATTTCATTGGTAAGCCTCCTATTAAGTTCAGAATCCCTATCCCTCTTTCTTTGGTAAACTTGAAAACCTATGGTGAATCTTATTCAATTTCTATGTTCTAGGTTAAAGTTAGCTTCCGAAACTTGTGGGCTCAAGCTATTGAGTATTTGGGTATGGTAAAAATACCCTAACCCTAGCTCAATCTTGTTTTTGGTAATAGAAAACTGAATTGGAACATATATATGTGTATTAGGTGTAGTTTAAGAGGGTGTTTATGCATTGGACTTGAATTTGGATTACATGGAGCTTTGTTGGTGACAAGGCATGCTTTGGAGCTGTTTGATTGAGCTTGGAGGGGCTGTGATTTTGTGTTGAGAGGCTGCCTTGGGTGAATTAAGTGATCGGACAAGGTATGGTTTAAGTTTCATACGTTTAATATTTACGGTGTTGTGAAAACTTAGGTTTGAGGAACCATAGGATAAGATGAATTGTTTGTTATATTTAATGATTAGTCTTGTAATGTTGTTAGAATAGATTTGTTGGTGGATATATATTGGACGTATGAGGTGTGGAAGTTATTAATGGTGTGCTCTTATATTTATTTATGATGGATTAGGATTGGTGCTTGTTAATAAGGATGTAGAGTTGTGTTGTGGTGGTATTGCATATGCTGTAACTAATTATGTAATGATTAGAATTGCATGAGACCAAGTTTCAGCTAAACTTGGGAATATAAGAAACTAAACTGGAAAATTTGGGACATTTTTGTTAAATATACAATTTATGGCAAATTTTTAAAGTTAGGTTATTAAATCTGTCCTGCAGCAGAAAAGGTCAAACAGGGCAGCAACTTGTTTGTCTTGCTATGACTTCTACGAGTTGAGTTTTGGAGCGAAACTAATTTTGTTATAAAATTTGATTAACTTTCTTTATTTCTCTAAAATTTCAGAATTTTAAGAGTTGAGGATTGAGAGTTGTAAATTTTTGAATATTGGTGGTCAAAGCCAAAAAGAAACAGATTTCAGCAAGCTATGCATCAACTTCCAATGCTTGTAACTCTTAGAATTGAATAGAAATTGGGTTGCAACCAAGACACACTTGTTTCTGGATGAGCTAGGAGTTTCCAAACCAAAATTTAGCTTAATTGGAGTTTTGTAATAAAAGTTATTCAAATTGAAAGGTACTAAGCTTGTTAGTTTCTAAAACAGATTTTGACTCATTTTTACTTAACTTCCAGGTAATGTAACTTCTTCATTAAAAATGGTATTAACTCAGAACCAATTGAGAAATAAACCTGGATGAGTAAATTTTAACTACATTAATTTTTAAAGTCATTGGATTTAACTTGGATTTTATATTGAATTTTGAATATCACATGCTGCTGCTGTTTTTCTGGTTTTATGCACTGCAGAGCAGTCACGGTTTTTCCTTTATTCCTGAGGCTAGAAAAATTAGAAAATTATGATCTTTAGTTTGTTAGAAATATTATTTCAATATAAACGCCTGGACATAAAGTTTGCGCAATTCCTAGTTCATTTGTTATATTAAAAACAGAAAAGAACATAGAGTGTCGAGGATGTCTTAGTGATAGTCATGGGTTCGAGAAGTTAAAGTTTAATCTTCGTGTGATGTGATTGATTTAATGTTAGAGTTGGGTTGATTTTAAGATTATTCGATATTAAGAAGGTTGAGAAGAGTTTGATAAATAGTTTGGTCAGGACCCGAAAAGGGTAATCAAGATGAATTATAAAGGAATGATGATGAAAAATGTGAAAGGGAGGTTGTTAATAAAAGGAGTTAACATGCCATGGCTTGATGAATGATTAAATAATGATTATGACTCTGAAATGGCTTATGATTTATGAAAGATGATATCTGAGATACGAGTTTTCCTGGGTAAAAACCGTGGCTCGCCACCACGTGTTCCAGGTTGATTCTCGATACTCTGTTAACCCTACGTCGTAAGGTTGACCGCGCACGTATAAATTCCCGGGTATGGATAACCCCCATTGAGTGATTTATATGATGATTGAATGTGAACTCTATGCATAGACTCTTGGGGAAGCGTGACAGGGGACAGTCTAAGGTTTTCAAACTTGTCGGGTTGGCTAGATAACCAACAGATGGGCCTCATCAGCCATAGGACAGGCATGCATCATATGCATTTGTTTGTTTTGATTGCTATGCATTTTCTGGGTATGCCTAATTGATATATATCACCTGCTATCTGTTATACTTGCTATTTGTACTATTTGCTCATTACTTGTGCGTGAACTTGTTTGGTTGCTTGTTTCTGTTGCATTATGATTGATGGAGGAAAAGGAGGAAATGGAGAAATGGTTTGGTGTTAGATTAGGATTGACATTGAGTAAGTTAGATAGATTTAGAATACCTATCCCTATTTATAGCTTCTGTTTAGTATTAAGTTGGATAATTGTATAACGGAGTTCTAGGATTGCCTATGGCATTTTCAGGACCTTATTTATTTTGCGCGTGGCACTTTTACCATGCTAAGAACCTCCGGTTCTCATTCCATATTGTTGTTTTTCAGATGCAGGTCGAGAGGCTCCTCGCTAGGCGTCTGGATTCTGGGAAGCGAAGTAGTCCTTGGGTGTATTTTGGTTTTTGGTTGTATATATGTATATATATGTCTAGCTTAATCTCCAAGTAACTTATGTATGCTGCTCCTCTTAGAGGTTGAGGGAGAGTTAGGAGTTTACTTTGATATTTTGATGTATTTTGGGGATATCTATATATGTTTATATGTATATATACATCCTCCGGCCAGCCTTAGCTTCACAGCCTGAGTCAGGGGGCTAGTTAAGCTATTTTCTTGGCTTCTCCTTATTCTTTTGCCAATTCCAATCGTGTTCCTATTAGGTTTCTTAGCACGTAATTAATCCTATTCCTTAAGCGTTGAGCTTTTCAATTTGTGACTTTTGTTTACCCGTTTGTTTCAAGGCTCCTAGTATGTTTTCTTTTAGTATTATATGTATATTTTTACTATTTAGATGTCTGTAATACCACACTACCTCTATTCTATGACTTAAGCGTAAAACACTGTGTAGTAGGGTGTTACAATTGATATATCAAATCCTTATTAATAATCAGTTTGTATAAAATTAATATTTCTAATATCTATTAGGAATCAACTCTAAATTCTCATTAGAAATTAATTTTTCAAAATAAAATGTTTAATAGTAAAATATTTAATAGTAAATTAATTAAAATCCTTCTATAATTTTTAAAATAATTAGACATTTTGAGTATTTAAATTTTTATACTACTTTTATCTATTTTTTACTCTAATCTTAATCCTAATTTTTTAATTTTTTAACACAAATTTTTGTGAGAGTCCTAACTCCTAATTCACCCACGCACACTGAGAAGTGAGAAAAAGAAAAAAGAAAAAGAAACAGAAAAAGAAAAAAAAAACAATGATAGGTGATAGAGAAGTGGGAAAATGAGGGAGAGAAGAAGGGGGAGGACCCTAGCCGTAAGACTCCAAATTTTTAGAAATTAAATACTAAGTTATTTATAATTTATAATATTTGTTGATTATTTTATTTAAAAAAATTATTTTTCTTAAAAGTAATTAAATTAAATTTCATGATACTTTGAGTTTAAAATTCATTAGGATTTATAAATTTTTTTAAATAATTGAGTATTTTCATATTAGAGATTTAAAGTTTTAGTAACTGAAAATAATGAGGGCTTTATACAATTTAAATTGAATAATTGAAAGTTTTTTTTATTTTTATGAACTAAAAGAAAATTTATTTATTTATCTCTAATTTTAAATTAAAGTACTTAATTAAAAGTAATTTGTAAATTCAAAAAATAAATAATAATCTTAAAATTAATTATATTTTTTATTAAATTTGATTTTTTATTAATACTCTACTCAAATCCTAATTTTCAAACCAAAATCCTAATTTTATCTAACCCTAACCCTCACATATCTTCTCCCCATCGCCACTGAAGGTCCGTCACCGTCGCCGTTCATTCCAACCACCATCGCTATCGTTCATGCCTCCGTTTTGCACCTTTGTGACTCCTATTGTCGCCAAATCTGTCAATGCCGTCGATCCTGTCGCTGTCGCCGGGAGTGGACTGGAACGCGATGAGGAGAAGGAGCTGGTTTCTGCCGTCGCCAAAAGATGGAACCAGAATCTAGTCCTTCAACTGGTGATCGTTATCCTCTTCGGTCATCAGTTGGTCAGCTTCCTTCACTGTCAGTTGGTCCCTGGAGGTGAGCTACCTTCGGCCATATTTTTTTTTAATTTCTTTGTTGTAAATTATCACTATGCTTTTAATTTTTTTATGAAAGTTAAATTTGTTGCTGAAATTATGACTGAGCTAATATTTTGTTGTTGTAAATCATATTTGGAGGTAAATTTTTATGTTGCTGAAAAACATCACTAAGCCTCGCTTCTCCCCTGTTTGCTGGTTACTGATTTTTCTGATTCTGATTTGTTGATGGTGCAATGATGTTTCACTGCATTGTTAAGTTTTGTTAATTTTATTGATTCTGATTTCGGAATTGTTGGTTGCTGATTTTTCTGATTCTGATTTATTGATGCTGCTATAGTGCTGATTTTATTTATTCTGAACTCGGGCAGAATAATATTATTGGAACCTCTATTGTTAAGTTTTTTGTTGCTATAAGCTTTATCAAACTGGAATAACTTTTGATGGTTGATTTTAATGATTCTGGAATAATTTTGTTGATGGTGCTATTAAAGCTAATGATGAAAAGCAAGAGCAATTAGAGTTCAAAAAAGTTCAAGATAGTTTCCTTTAGTTGTCAAGTTATTATTCAGTTTGTTATAAGTTGATTAGGGAGCCTTTATCTTTATTATCAACAGTCTCTTTCTATATAAGTCTAATACTCATTGTAATCAATTAGCGTTTTTTACTCATGGTCAATTTTGGTTACATCAGTTTTATTTTTTCATTTTTGCTATACTTCTCTATTTCCAAACTCTCTGCATCATTATTGCTTTGGCAATAACATAAACTTGTTCAAGTCCTTCACTGCTTTGTTAAATTTAGATGGTATGCTGCTTTGGAACTTTCTCTTTTCAGGTTTGGATTTTTATTAGGATAATTATTGTAATGTTCTTATCTTATATTTTGATGTAACCCTCATTATGGAATTTTATGAGTGTAAAAGCATACAAAAAAATTCAAGTATATTTGTTATGAGGATTTTGGTGAAAATTGTGTTTTGTAGTGATTGTTTGACAATTGATACTTATATAAATTTAATGAATTGAATTATGATTAATTAGCCCAAGTTTATATATTGAATTGCCAATTCTTGATGCTTTGCATTTTTGATTGGCTAGTTTTAAACTTTGAGAATATACTCTTAAAGAATTAGTTAATTTTAACTTGTAAGTTCTAACTTAATTTTTACTTTGATGAAGATAGTGTTATGTGTTGTTTTTTAAATTTAGTTTTTATTGTTCATATTTGCAGGGGTACAAAATTGATGCCGACATGCTAGACTTTATATTGACTGAAATATGCTAGAAGAGTCAAGAATTATAAATCCGATATGATACAATTTTATGTTAGGAAAAAGTTGTGTTTAGTTGAATTTGTATATTCTAATTATCTATATGATTATATATTATATAAATGTTAAATTAGCGTGTTTATAAAATTAATTGATATATCAATTATTTAGTTAAATGTTTTAAAATGAACTTTCTATTTTTGTAACTAAGAATAAAATATTACAAAAATAAGTAGTATTTTGTAACAAAATATTATGACACAAAAAATTAAATTGTTACAAAAAATATTTTAAAGGTCAAAATTGTTATCACTTTTGTAACAAATTTTGGTTTCTGTATTAAAAAAAAGGTTTAATTACTCTGTTGGTCCCTATAGTTTTGCAAAATTTTTAATTAAGTCCTTATATTTTTTTCCTTTTAATTGAGTCCTTGCATCAAAATTTTTTTTAATTGGGTCATTACACTTTTTTTTTTTTACTTTTATTTGGGTCCCTGCACTAATTTTTTTTAATTGGGTCCCTATAAAATTAAGCTAATTACTGCTAAGAGGGACCTAATTGAAAAAAAAAATTTGGCGGAGGGACCCAATTAAAAGAAAAAAAAGTATAGGGACCAACAGAGTAATTAAACCTAAAAAAATTGTTACAAAATATTACGTTGTATTGTAATAGTTTCATTTTTTGTTACAAAAACTTTTTGTAACAGGACATACTGTAACAGTCCTTTTTTTCGTTACAAATACCTTTTGTTTCAAAATTTAGATTTCTTGTAACAATTTTTTTGTTACAATTACTGCTATTTTTTGTAGTGTGAGGAAAAGATGGTAGAATCACGTCTCAGGTGGTTCTGATATGTGAGAAGAAGACCGATAGAGCACCCATTCAGGATGGTGGATGAGATGGAAGATGGACAAGGGGTGAAAGACAGAGGAAGACCTAGAAAGATCATCCATGAGGTGGTCAAATAAGATCTACATGTAAACGGTCTCTCTGTAGACATAATACATGATAGAACTCAATGGCTTTGTTTGATTCATGTAGTCGACCCCACCTAGTGGGACAAAGCTTTGTTGTTGATTTTGTTTTGTTTTGACATCAAAGTCGGATGACATCATCCAACAAAACAACAATAAAATTGTATCTACAAAATAAAAAGAATGCTACCTAAAGCGAATTGGATTTGACTTGGATTCTCTAAGTATTTTTCGGTGTCCAGATAAGGAGCTCGACCCCAACACTCTTGGAATAAGGCGACTACACTCACTTCAACCTCATTTAAGTCATCCAAACTATACTTAACAACTACATGATTTTCCTCTCAGTACAAGCTAAAAAGGGGCTCATCTCTCTCGTCTAGAAATGAAAGGTTGGACACCCTCAACATATTGGATTTTAAAGAAGTAATTTTTAAAGCCATGCAAAGAGTCATTAAAAATGGCAAAGACTTTTCTCTCATGAACAGCTTGGAAGGAGATCCAGCCATGTTTTTTTCAAACTAAAATATTTTGTAAGAACGAAAAGGTAATAAAAGACTTTAATAGAAAGAGGGACGTCGAGTTAACGGTAGAGGAACTGATAAATTTTCAGAAAACCCTAAGAGTTGGGATAAAGTTGGGAAGGAGCGACTTTACAGAGCCTAAGGACCTCGGACTCAAAGTCAATGAAAGGAAGACTAACCCACAACTTTGTAAAAAAACATTCATACACATATATGAAATGACGTTTCGACTTGTCAAGTCCGGAAAAACAAATTTTCTCTTTAGGATCGGCAACTATGACCACATATATACACTCATCCTCCTGGTTTTCACACAATCAATGATGCCTACAAAGGATCTCAGCATAATCATTATCGATAACGGAAACAGAAGAAAACACAGATACCTCTACCCAAGTTAAGTCGGACAGGAGTTTAAAAGACAAGCTGAAAATTACTGAACGAAACATGAAAACAACATCTACAATACAACAAAAGAATATCATTACAACAAAGTCAAAAAGTTGGGTACAACAACCAAAGTATTTTAGGCAATTACGCAAGAGGTTGGACCATCCTCAGCAAGGAAGAAGATAGTCATGGTTTTCAACCTCTCTTACAAATCAAGCAAACAAACTACATTGTAAAGATAAAAATAGTGTTGTATTCATACGGACATTACCATTTGAGGGTAACACAGGAAAAACCCCACACTTAGATTCACATAAACAATAACAACCAAAAAATCAGGCAAAGAAAGCATATCCTCGAGAATGATTTTCAACATACAAAGAAATCCAAAACATACAAATAATCATCGCCAGCCCTCTAGTGATAACGATAAAAAATTATTTCAAATCAAAGGAATACACACAGAACACGAGCACAGTAAAGAAAGTTTAAAGGTTAAAGGGACCAACCTTAAAGGAATGCGAAAGTAGCAAAAATACGAACATTCCATATGAAGCAAAAACTAAGAGTAGAGAAA
Source organism: Arachis duranensis (assembly GCF_000817695.3). Lineage (NCBI taxonomy): Eukaryota > Viridiplantae > Streptophyta > Magnoliopsida > Fabales > Fabaceae > Arachis > Arachis duranensis. Next base: position 74,286,123 of record NC_029772.3, on the reverse strand, counting down.
TCTTGAAATGTTGTGATGAAGAAAATAAAGAATATGAAAAAAGTAAAGGGATGAACAAGAACGTTTTAGAAGAAGCGAAAAAAAAGAAAGAGAAAGAGTTTGAATATTTATAAAATAGTAGGAGTAAATGAGTAATTTCACACCCCCTAATTAATAGGACACGGTTACTAAGGTAACCGTAGAGTAATGTATAGAATTACAAAAGGACATAACACTTTACATTTTAAATCATGTCGAGCACCCCATCTACTCCCAAGGAAGCAGTTTTCCTGATCTGGTATTTTAAATCTACAAAAAAAATCAGTCTGACCTACAAATGCTTGAATCTAAACTAATGAAAGTTCATATTTAAGTAAGGATACTATTCATATCCTAGCTCAAAATATGGCTAGACCCAAAATGAATAAAGGTCAATTCAAGAGACTTGGTCTCATCTACACCTACCCGACCTCTGTACCTGACCTCACAGAGATTAGGCACAACGACAGCAATTCAGCCCTACTTATCTAAATAAGTAACTAACTCCTAAGATATCTTTCATTTATTCAGAAAAGAGATCTCAACAACTTCCCTAAAAGAAATAGGGGGACGGATTCGGTACGCGGGTTGTGTTAGCGCACCGAAATGCCATTTCGGTGTTGGCGCATCGGTCAGCCACGGAGTGCCAAAATGAAACCCAATGCTTTTCTTGGGGGATTTTTGAAATTTCATATAAAATAAGGGGTATTTTTATGATTTTTAAAATGCATACAATTAAGGTAATTGTTTGAATTAGCTGCACACTTAGTATTTGGTTAACAACTATTACTGCCGCTTCTTCCTCTTCTTCCCCTCTGTCGCAATCGCGCTCCCTTTCTCCCCATTCCCCTCCGTCACAATCATACCCTCTTCCTCCCCTTCCCATCCATCGCAATCGCACCTTCTTACTCCCCTTTCCCTCCATCACAATCGTACCGTCCCTTCCCATCTCCACTATTGAGAATGATTGAAACCTCCCCACTCAGCTAACTTCTTCTTCCCCTCCCACTCAGTGTTAACAATTCTGTTTAGGCGGATCCAAGCACACAAACAGTCTCACCACCTCTAACGAGGACGATACCTGATCTGCATTGCCGGTTGTCTTCGATAGTTGATGGCCTTGCCGTCTCTCTCGATTGAAATAAAGTACCCGTTGTGTTATCACCCTTCTCTTGATTTACAACTATTCACCTTTGTTTCGTCATAGGTCTGCAATTGTCTTTGAAATACATTCCCCAAATTTGCCTATTTTGCTAAATTACCGCATTGTTGCTGTTTGGCACAGGGTTTCCGGGGATGAAGATACCACTGGGGGTGCGCGTGTCACCGAGGAAGCAAAAATGTGCGAAGTAGCAGACGATGGATTTGGATCATTTGAGGGCGAAGGCTTTGCAGGGATGGAGTCGGGCGAGTACGATTTACAGGAGGATGAAACAGAACACGACGATCGTGAAGAGCCCAATGTCGACAATGGGGATGCGGATGAAATGGAAGACAATTTGGACGGCACCGGAGGATTGTATGAAAATTATGCGGATGATGACTTGTAATCGATAGGTTGGATTAATTTTTTAAACCTGAGCGAGGAGGATGTTCTCCGCTTTAATTTCGCAGATGTTGACATTGCATTTGAGTTCTACCAGCAATATGCAAAGCACCATGGCTTCGGCGCGAGACGTTCTAGAAGCAAAAAGCATGGCAAAGTAAGGATACGGCAGGAGTTTGTGTGCCACCGACAAGGGTACCGATCCCCGAAGTTCTACTCGATGCCTAACCGGCAAAAGAGGCCGAGGGCTGAGACACAGTGTGGATGCCCTGCAAAAATGCTACTCCGCATGGTCGACGAATCAGGACGATGGCACGTTGCGCACTTTTTCGACGCACATAACCACCACGTTCTTGAGTTGCGATTTTCTTCCATGCTCTCGGGCCATCGGAGGATGAGCGAAGCTGACATCGAGCAGATAAACGACATGCGCAAAGGGGGCATTGGTGTCTCGTGAATCCACAGCTTTATGGCGAGCCTGGCCGGCGGATATCATAATGTCCCGTACACAACAAGGGACATGCACAATGTAAATGCGAAGCAACGAAGGGAGGGTGGCCTAGATGCAGAATCATGCCTAAGGTATCTCTGAGAGTGCAAGGCAAATGATCCAGCACTGTACTACAAGGAAGTTGTTAACGGTGAGGGCGTGTTGCAACATTTGTTTTGGTGTGACAGCACCAGCCAGATTTATTACCAGGTGTTTGGAGACGTGGTTGCATTTGATGCAACGTACAAGGAAAACATTTACCTTTCACCTCTTGTTGTATTCTCTGGTGTGAATCACCACAACCAAACGGTTGTCTTTGCCGCTGCACTGGTGGCAGACGAGAAAAAAGAGACCTATGTCTGGCTGCTTCAACAGTTGCAAACTTCAATGAAAGGGAAGGCTCCCATGTCCATAATAACCAACGGTGACAGGCAAATGAAGCTGCGATCGAGCAAGTTTTTCCAGAGGCTCACCATCAACTTTGTGCTTGGCATTTACTCTAAAACGCCACGAGCAACATCAGAAAGCCTAAATTCACCAGGTGTTTAGGGATTGCATGCTTGGCGACTACGAGGTCTGAACATTCCAGAGAAAGTGGTTTGAGATGGTTGAGAAATTTGGCATCGCCGATAAAAGATGGGTACAGAACATGTACGAGAGAAGGCACAGTTGGGCCAAAGCATACATACGGTGAAAGTTTTTTGCTGGATTTCGAACAACATCAAGGTGCGAGGGCTTGCACGCTGTGATATCACGGTATGTTAAGTCTCGATACAGTTACACTGAGTTTTTACGTAATTTCCATCGATGCTTGATGTTCATGCGTGCAAAGGAAGTGGAGGTTGGTTTCGATTGTGCAAAGGGTGACCCTGTTATGACCACCAACCTGAAATAGCTGGAGTGGCGTGTAGCCAAAAACTACACTCGAGAAATATTCTATTTATTTGTTCCCATTCTTGACAGGGCCTGTGCAATGAGGGTGGTTGACTCTGAAGACAACGGTTCCTATTTTATCCACACCGTCTCTCGATACGGCACTCCGGGGAAGGATTGGCGTGTTGTTGCAATGTCTGATATGATGGAGGTACGATGCACGTGCATGAGAATGGAATGTTTTAGGGTCCCCTGGAAACATATAATTACGGTGCTTGTTCTTAACAATGTTCATGAGATCCCGAGGTCTCTGATATTGCTGAGATAGACCAAGGATGCAAAACTTGTGGCGGTGCAGTCAATCGGCGTGATTTGGGATTCTGTACAACTGACGCAACACTAGTATCTGATGGATTGGTACCGGAAAGTGTGCAAGATTGCATGTCACAGCACTGAAAAGTTTCAGTTTGCAAGAGACATTGTCATGCTGATGCTGAAGGACTTTGAGAACGAAGATACAGGGGATACTAGTTTTCCACCCGAGGGGCCACCTACAGAGCGTGGCAGAGCCCCAGCGCGAAATCCGCCCAGGCGCAATACAAAGGATAACGGTGCTCACGGTGGAAAGAAAACCAAGTGATGTTGTTTGTGCCGGGAGGTGGGACACAACAGGACGACGTGTCCGGACTGCCGCACAATGGAGTCCTCCAGCACAGTTACAGATGACATGGATTCGATGGACACTGACATGGTAGGTTACTCACTTTATAGATGATCTAGTAAAGATTTCTGCCCTGTTAAATGGTTCTACTCATTTGTTTTTTACATTGGTTCCAGCTCTATGATGACCTATCCAGCTATCCATATGCGACCGCAGAGATTCCTTCGTTCCAATGCTTCGATACTGACATGCAGGCTGGGTTTGTTAACAATGACTTCGCTGAGACCAACACGTCCGGGCCAGTCATGTCTCTCGCCGATTGAGCAAAGGGGGCCTACAGTCGTCAGCACCGTGTGTTGCAACGGTAGGTTGGTCGAACCTTTTGAAATTCTAAGGTAGGCTGTAGCCGCACACCGAATATTGTCTGTATTTCATCTTGGTACAGAACCTTCTATATGTCGTCGACGTTAAAACAAGTTTTTGCTACGTTGTCTGTCGTTGGTATGTGGCTGTGCTCTAGAATTAACTGATTTTAATCGTGTATTTTCAGTAAAACCATAGTGAGGAAGCGACAACTAATTCCAGAAGTGGAGGAGTGAAGTGGTGTCGTGCGAAGAGTTGCAAATCCACTGTCGAACTTGATGTATTATGTATCGCTCGTTCACGGCTCTTTTGTTGAACCGGATATGGTAGTTAGGGACATCTTTATAGCGATTCTATGTTTAGTGGATAATTTTGTATTTTGTATGGTAAGCGGATATTTTGTATGTAACATTTACGTGGATATTTTTGTATTCAGATGCATGTCTCCTTAAAAAACTCGCTTCGTCTGTACTACCTTGTGTACTCGGTGGAAAATGCATGCGGTTTAATCACGGTTTTGAAATGCTTTGTAAGGGATCTTGGCTTCTGTATGTAATTTAAGACACACGCTTAAAACACCGGATGTGATGAATTGAATGCACTAAATGAATCACGGTAACAACTCTGGATCATTAATCAAATACTACTAATTAACATTTTTTAGGAGATTAACAGATCATTGTGATGTTTCACAATTCAAAATTACAACAATTAGGTAAAGTGAAGTGAAAAATTGAAACTTCCCTAGTCGTAATAGTAGAGGATGATGTGGTTCTGCAAAGCTTGGATGAAGAATTCGCCAGCAACAATCCATCCATCATTATTAACTCTCTTCAACCATGTACAAAGCCACCACACATAAACAACTGACAAACACCGGCCAACGACTACTCCAGTCATTCAAACTTCACAGCCATTGGCACTAATTGACATACATTTCTAATTGGGAGATCACTCCATTTGCAAGAATATGTGCACATTAACAAGAGAAAAGATTATCGTGTTTAACATCTAAAGCATAAGTTAGTGAGGGCAAGGTAGAATTGTATGCCTAAAAATAAAAATATACATTAAAGATACAGATACATTGACTGACATGCACCTTGCAGGATTGTACTTCACAAACGGAGGCAAGAAAACAACACGGACCTAGTTTCTCGGATGTGAGTGGGGGGTGGTGGTTGGGGGCTTTAGGATACAGGAGCTCTCGAAGACACACTCATGGCCGTGTCTCAGTTGGCATTCAGTTTCTATGGCATGCAAGCCTAATCCAAAACATCCGTTTGTCCTCCCGGAATAGTGCGTATACTGAACAGTCCGCGCGCCCCTCTCGTTGGTTATCAAAATTGGGCTATCCTCGTCGACTCCCGGCAGAGGTGATACATTTGGCTGGAAGCGAGGACATAATTTTTTGGGTGAGTGCAATGAAATAATTGACTTGAATAATAGCGCAAGAAATTGTTGCCTTTAAAAATAATTCTCGGCACACTTACCAGAAAACGGGAAGTCACGGGGTGTACGATTGGCTTGACAAAGAATGGATTGGTCTATCTGAACCCATCGGCTATGTGCATTGGCCTGGGGGCCGTCGGATACCTTATACAAGTAGAGTCCGTCCCCGGCCCGACACGGGCTAAGTAGTTGATTTCCATTGTTTGACCGTTGAAGAACATGACATACATGGCGTTTTGAATGTCGTGATAACGGAACAACACCAGCCACTTATCCATTAGGCCATAGTTTTCCCTGACAGAGTCCCATCCTCCACGAAGCACGATCCTTCCATTAGGTTCCATATTCCAGCCAACGCAATGACGATGTCCTGTAGGCATGGTTAGTGTTAGGGGTCACGGCAAGGACCGACCATAATCCTGCGAGAACTATCGCGGAAGCATCTATAGCAGATGGTGAAAAAAAATGATGTGTGATACATGGATGGATTGATGAGTGCTGGTAGTAAACGAATTGAAATCAGAGTCTATACCAGTGTATCAGGGTCGTTCACCAGGATTATCGCAAAGAACTAGACTGTATGGTTGCCATGTGCGGGTATTGCTTGAAGAAGAAGCGGGCTTCGCAAGTTTCTAGTACAACGTAAAATAGCATAAAACAAACGCTTTACCCGAGTGCATACAGAGAACCCGCTAGATAATGTTGTTACCTTCCACAGTTATTCTCGCAAAAATCTGTGTCATGGATGACCACATAGAAATTCTTTGGTTGGTGATTCAATAATAGCAACATGGCACCGATTCGAAGATGGTAGTGTTCGTAAAAGTCTCACCACCCTCCGGTGAAGACGATTTGATACGGATGCTCCTCCTCGACGACCCACTTGATGCTCCACGACTGACCATTTGTGGTGCTTATTATGACGGGGTTGCTCATGTTCTCCCAGACAAGGTTGGAGAAGGCCGCCGACATTTTCTGCAGGATTGAGTAATCGGTGTTGAAGAAGGCTTGCATGTAGGTCGTCGGGTTTTGGGATTAGAACAAAAAAAATTAAAACTTACAATTTGATTCTCCATGTTGGGGATTATGAATTTGAAGAAGCATAACTCAGCGAGCGTTTGCATTGTGATACTTCGTCTCTGATTTCTCGGATGGTTGCCGATTCCTACTGCCGGAGGCTTTGGAGTCTTCAACAATGGCTTCCCTTGTTAGACAAGTATGCGCCCTTTTTCTTTGGTGATTGAAAAACCGTCCGCGTGTTAATCTGGCGAAGAACCTTTCGCTTTTCTAACTTTGTTTTCTTTTTAATAAATAACCCTTAAAACCTGATTATATTGGGCATTAATGTTGGTGCAATTACCAAGGGCAATAGCAGAATTTCTAAAAGCTCGATTAACGAAGCAGTTAAAAGTTTAAATTATATCCTTATTTTAATCTTATCATTTATCCCATTGAGTCGGTCAGTGAAAGATCACTTTGTAATATCAGCCTTGCGTAGGTGATGGATTGACGGATTGACAGCTGTACTCGATGGAAACAGGGAAGTTGTTCATAATTACACTTTCTTTCTTGTATATTTATGGTTTTTATATTTTTTTTCTAGAAAATAACAATCTTTTTTTGGTCATGCTGGAAAATAACATTAAATAACATAACGCTACAATAAATAGTAATCAGATATATGGCCCATGCTATAATCAGCCCACGAAGACTGTACGTCCATTGAGGAGGCCCAACAACGTCACATAACATAACTGGTATGGTTTCAATGCATTAAACAATGTCGACCAAAAAAAAATTCATCCAACAACCAAAGAAATAATGGCATTCCACAAAAAAAATGTTGTATTCAGACCCTTCACACGTAGCTTAGACACGGTTCCCCCGTCTTGGCCGCTTCGGCTGCCTTTGTAAGCAATGTGCCACTTTCCTCGTTGCATCTTCCCGTTAACAGTGCAATGGCCATTTTGATTCTAACCCTCTCTTCGTCAAGCTGTAATGGTCATTACGGCGTATATTAGAAACACAAAGTGCAATTGCATTTAACTTGTATGTATGTGTTAACTTACAATTGGCAACACTGCATAGGTGAACCGCCGTCCCATTGCCATTGACTACATGACCCAAATGGCAGAGTCTGTACTGCTACTGTTTTTTGGCACCCCTGGTGCGGACATGATGTCCAAACTGGCAAATTCAGTAGCGCTCATAGAGAGTAACTTTCCATCCAACACAGTCAGCTGCCACAGATTCGCCAAGATAAAAAGTTTAGCTTATTCGGATAGGACGTTGAATTAACCTACGTGCGTCGCTTACCATGCATTTTATGACACGTTTCCTTCTTGGCTTTTATTCTTTAATTGCACTCGTGTCAAATTCGAAGACCTACTTCTCTGACAGGTCAACCACGGACAAAAACCAATGCCCGTCACAGTTTTCTTCCAACACTAGCATATAGACCTACAATTGATAGAAAAGCCGAATACGATAAGATATTCATAATTCAGTCCACCCAGGTTCAGAACTTGCGCACAAAAATCTTATCGGTCGGTATCTTACTATGCGCAGGTCTTCCGTCGGGTGCATGTGGTCATTGCCGTATCGCTGCGCCAAAATCTCAAGCTGGACACCATCCATTACATCGGCCTGGTTACTGGTGCACGAAATTGTGATCAATACTTTTCACAACACAAATAATCCCCGGTGATGAATCCAAAAACTTGGTGTTCAATACCATGGCATAAACACAACTTCGCACAACTAACCAGCAAGTGTACTGGGTCGTCCAAGTAATAAACCTTACGCGAGTAAGGGTCGATCCCACAGAGATTGTTGGTATGAAGCAAGCTATGGTCACCTTGTAAATCTTAGTCAGGCAGACTCAAATGGATATGAATGATGATATACGAATAAAACATAAAGATAAAGATAGAGATACTTATGTAATTCATTGGTAGGAATTTTAGATAAGCGTATGAAGATGCTTGTCCCTTCCGTCTCTCTGCTTTCCTACTGTCTTCATCCAATCCTTCTTACTCCTTTCCATGGCAAGCTTA
>NC_029772.3:74276294-74276532 GCF_000817695.3 Arachis duranensis | reverse complement strand
ATGCCAAAAAGCGTACAAATTATCCGCTCATCACAACACCAAACTTAAATTGTTGCTTGTCCTCAAGCAACTGAAAATCAAACAAGATAAAAAGAAAAGAATATGCAATGAATTCCAAAAACATCTATGAAGATCAGTATTAATTAGATGAGCGTGGCTTTTAGCTTTTTGCCTCTGAACAGTTTTGGCATCTCACTCTATCCTTTGAAATTCAGAATGATTGGCTTCTTTAGGAACT
>NC_029772.3:74275365-74276142 GCF_000817695.3 Arachis duranensis | reverse complement strand
GATACATACATGCCACAGACACATAATTGGGTGAACCTTTTTCAGATTGTGACTCAGCTTTGCTAGATTCCCCAATTAGAGGTGTCCAGGGTTCTTAAGCACACTCTTTTTGCCTTGGATCACAACTTTATTCTTTTCTTTCTTTTTCTTTTTCTTTTTCTCTTTTTTTTTCGAAATTTTTTTTTGTATTCACTGCTTTTTTCTTGCTTCAAGAATCATTTTTATGATTTGATTTTTTAGATCCTTAGTAACATGTCTCCTTTTTCATTATTCTTTCAAGAGCCAACATTCATGAACCACAAATTCAAAGACATATGCACTGTTTAAGCATACATTCAGAAAACAAAAGTATTGCCACCACATCAAGATAATTAAACTGTTATAAAATTCAAAATTCATGCAATTCTTCTCTTTTTCAATTAAGAACATTTTTTTAGAGAGGTGATGGATTCATAGGACATTCATAACTTTAAGGCATAGACACTAAGACACTAATGACCACAAGACACAAACATAAATAAACATAAGCATAATTTTCGAAAAACAGAAAAATAAAGAACAAGGTAATTAAAGAACGGGTCCACCTTAGTGATGGCGGCTTGTTCTTCCTCTTGAAGATCCTATGGAGTGACGCACTAAAATTCGAAAAACAGGAAAATAAAGAACAAGGAAATTAAAGAACGGATCCACCTTAGTGATGGCGGCTTGTTCTTCCTCTTGAAGATCCTATGGAGTGCTTGAGCTCCTCAATGTCTCTTCCTTGTCTTTGTTGCTCCT
>NC_029772.3:74273612-74273960 GCF_000817695.3 Arachis duranensis | reverse complement strand
TGTTAAACGCCCAACAGCTAGCCTTACTGGCGTTTAAACGCTAGCAGGTTCTTCCTCCAGGGTGTGCTGTTTTTCTTTCTATTTTTCATTCTGTTTTTGCTTTTTCCATTGATTTTGTGACTTCTCATGATCATCAACCTACAAAAGAACATAAAATAACAAAGGAAAGTAGATAAAATATAACATTGGGTTACCTCTCAACAAGCGCTTCTTTAATGTCAGTAGCTTGACAGAGGGCTCTCATGGAGCCTCAGAATTACTCAGAGCAATGTTGGAACCTCCCAACACCAAACTTAGAGTTTGAATGTGGGGGTTCAACACCAAACTTAGAAGTTGGTTGTGGCCTCC
>NC_029772.3:74268451-74269521 GCF_000817695.3 Arachis duranensis | reverse complement strand
GTTGCATTAGAGAAACTAATTGAGGCTTAAGCTCAAAGTTGTTTGCTCCAATGGCAGGGATAGAGATGCTTCTCCCATAGAAGTCGGGAGTAGGTGCAGTAAAGTCACCCAGCACCTTCCTTGCATTGTTGGCATTGTTGTTGTTTTCGGCTGCCATGTGTTCTTCTTCTTTGAAGATTTCTGTTAGGTCCTCTATAGAGAATTGTGCCTTAGCTTCTCTTAGCTTCCGCTTCAAGGTCCTTTCAGGATCAGCCTCAACAAGAATGCTTTTGTCTTTGCTCATGCTCATACGAAAGAGAAGAGAACAAGACAATATGGAATCCTCTATGTCACATTATAGAGATTCCTTGAAGTGTCAGAGGAAAAGAAAAATAGAAGGCAGAAGTAGAAAATTCGAACTTATCAAAGAAGATGGAGTTCGAATTTTGGATTAAGGAATAATGTTAGTCCATAAACAGAAGGATGTGAGAAGAGGGGAAGTAATTTTCGAAAATCAAGTAAAAGATTTTGAAAACATTTTGAAAACCACTAATTGATTTTCGAAAATAAAAGTGGGAAAGAAATCAAGTGATTTTTGAAAAAGAATTTGAAATTAGAAATCAAAAAGAGCACTCTCCTTTTGGATTTTCTTCCGTATTGCTCGGAAGAGTACTAGGAGGGAGTTCAGTAATTTTCTTGCTCAGCTGACCAACTTGTGCCTCCAAATTTCTAATGGAGGACCTTGTTTCAGTCATGAAACTTTGAGTGGTTTTGATTAGATCAGAGACCATGGTTGCTAGGTCAGAGATATTCTGCTTAGAACTCTCTGTCTGTTGCTGAGAAGATGATGGAAAAGGCTTGCTATTGCTAAACCTGTTTCTTCCACCATTATTATTGTTGAAACCTTGTTGAGGTCTCTGTTGATCCTTCCATGAGAGATTTGGATGATTTCTCCATGAAGGATTATAGGTGTTTCCATAGGGTTCTCCTAGGTAATTCACCTCTTCCAATGAAGGGTTCTCAGGATCATAAGCTTCTTCTTCAGATGAAGCTTCCTTAGTACTGCTTGGTGCATTTTGCATTCCAGACAG
>NC_029772.3:74265554-74266493 GCF_000817695.3 Arachis duranensis | reverse complement strand
ACCAAACTTAGCAGTTTGTATACTACTGGCACTAATGAGAATGCATATGAGACACACAAATACTCAAGTCAAGAGAATTCAAAGATCTAGTAATGAAATCATCAAGAACATCTTGAAGATCACTAAGACACATGAATGAATGCAAGAAAAACAGAAACATGCAATTGACACCAAACTTAAAATGAGAATAGAGTCTCAACAGGAAAAATATTTTTGGTTTTTATGATTTTGTAAAATTTTCTTTTTGTGCTTTTTCGAAAATTAAGTGGAAAAAGAAAATAAAGATATCAAAATTCTTAATGAGAATTCCAGGAATCATGCAATGTTTAGTCTAAGACTCCGGTCCAGGAATTAGACATGGCTTCACAGCCAGCCAAGCTTTCAAAGAAAGCTTAGGTCCAAAACACTAGACATGGCCAAAGGCCAGCCAAGCCTTAGCAGATCACTGCTCCAATAGCAAGATTGATAGAAATCAACAAGCTCTTGTGATGATAAGTTGAAACCTCGGTCCAATGAAATTAGACATGGCTTCACAGATAAGAGATACTTATGTAATTCATTGGTAGGAATTTCAGATAAGCGTATGAAGATGCTTGTCCCTTCCGTCTCTCTGCTTTCCTACTGTCTTCATCCAATCCTTCTTACTCCTTTCCATGGCAAGCTTATGCAAGGGTTTCACTGTTGTCAGTGGCTACCTCCCATCCTCTCAGTGGAAATGTTCAACACACCCTGTCACGGCACGGCTATCCATCTGTCGGTTCTCAATCAGGCCGGAATAGAATCCAGTGATTCTTTTGCGTCTGTCACTAACGCCCCACCTTCAGGAGTTTGAAGCTCGTCACAGTCATTCAATCATTGAATCCTACTCAGAATACCACAGACAAGGTTAGACCTTCCGGATTCTCTTGAATGCCGCCATCAGTTCTAGCCTATACCACG
>NC_029772.3:74252458-74265522 GCF_000817695.3 Arachis duranensis | reverse complement strand
GAATTGAATAGAAGAACAATAGTAATTACACTGTTACTCGAGGTACAGCAGAGCTCCACACCTTAATCTATGGTGTGTAGAAACTCCACCGTTGAAAATACATAAGAACAAGGTCTAGGCATGGCCGAATGGCCAGCCTCCCAAAGAGGGTTCAATCATAAAAACATGATCAAAAGCTCTCAAATACAATAGTAAAAGGTCCTATATATAGAGAACTAGTAGCCTAGGGTGTACAGAGATGAGTAAATGACATAAAAATCCACTTCCGGGCCCACTTGGTGTGTGCTTGGGCTGAGCATTGAAGTATTTTCGTGTAGAGACTCTTGTTGGAGTTAAACACCAGCTTTTATGCCAGTTTGGGCGTTTAACTCCCATTCTTGTGCCAGTTCCGGCGTTTAACGCTGGGAAGAAAATCCGCTTCGAGTGCAGGGAGGTCAGAATCCAACAGCATCTGCAGTCCTTTTTAGTCTCTGAATCAGATTTTTGCTCAGGTCCCTCAATTTCAACCAGAAAATACCTAAAATCACAGAAAAACACACAAACTCATAGTAAAATCCAGAAAAGTGAATTTTAACTAAAAACTAATAAAAATATACTAAAAACTAACTAGATCATACTAAAAACATACTAAAAACAATGCCAAAAAGCGTACAAATTATCCGCTCATCAGTTACTCAGGGAGTATTTAGAGGATAAAACAAGTCACCGTGCATGTCAACGGTACATGGTTTGTGTTAAAACAGAGAACGTTAAGTCACAGTTATGCATTCAACTAAACTACGGAATTAGAATTTATTACCTTACCACAAACTTCGGATGCAAGCACCACACCGCCCGAGGGTGATCTCCATCAGTTTCGCCCTCCGCGGCAACCATGAACGTGATCAACTCCATTATCTGCAAATCATCGGACGACAGAAAAATCCGACTTTTCCTGGAAAGATTAAACACATATCAACGGAAAAATCCATTCATTGGAAGAGAATACGATGGATTGCTATGTGCCTTCGGGGTTGGTTGTCGGCCGTCTACTAGGCATTCCATGTCAGAACGAGTTGCATGTTGTGAGCCGACGCGTACAACGATCTCCCTACGGTCAAAAAATGGAAGATGTTACACCAGTGACCCCGATTTAACTGCGGCCTCCCGGCTCTAACGACACCACACGGCAGATTCAGTTATTGATCTTCAGACAAAATACTCACGTGGGGTCGGCATCATGGTCGTAGATGTACTTATAGGTGTCCAGCTCGTGCTGAGAGATGGGCCATGCGTTGGTCGTGTTTATTCCCTTCTTGGTCAAGTTTGATGGGGGACGTCGTGGAATTTGCTTATAGGTGTCGACTCTCTGTCCGTGGCTGCTCTCCGGCTTCGATGAGCTCTCGTCGGATGACGTCACCGTGTTAAAGGGAAAACTGCGTTTTCTGTTATGTGTTGGCTGCAGTCCATTGTGCCCTGTCGGGATGTCTGCATTGTTGCTCCGTTGAGGCGTTATAGTCCCTCGGTTACACCGGTATACTTTTTCCTTGAATTGGGTGAAGAAGCATGTGGCCTTGGAAACTTTTGGCCCCTGTTCCACGCTGTTCGTGTTTGTCCTACACATACTTGGGTGCATGGCCCGTTTCTGATCGTCGTCGTCCTCGTAAACAGACATGTCGATGTCTCCGTCGCTGCTTTTTATCGACGACAGATGTAGTCTCTTCCTTATCGTTCCTGGAAGCAGCATCTGTCTACGTAAGGAATGGAGGCGTGTGACATCGGGTTGTGCATGTATTCCCTGTCGGCAACCAGTAGTCTTTGTTTCTCTATCCGGTTTCCATCAGACGTTGCGCTGACTCTCTGTGCAGGTCCCTGTTGTGCCTGGGTGAGAGGCTCTCTGAGACCGCCCACCAACAAACAAATCGTGACCATTTCTACTTCGAACCTATCCATTCGGAATTGCGTGCTCTTTCATGGAAAATCGAAACAGATCGGTGAGATGGTTCGATTTACTGAAACAATTAGAGCGGAGGTTGAGACGGGTGTTATCAACCTTTCTATTCTCCAGCACCTCTCTTATTATTTCCAGTAACGCGTCGTTTGAATTGTTGTCGTTCGGCCCCGGTGTTGTCTGGTCCTCCTGGGAGTGGGCGCTCATTAGTACGTTGCGGTAGACAACTAACCCAGTAGAATCGGGAGCAGCATAAGCATAATTTACAGAAAAGAAATAAAAAAGAAAAAAGACTATGCGAACCCAGCCAATGCACCACACCCGCGTACCTGAGTCGTCTTGTTGTTGGCGTTGTTGGATGCAGCGGGCGTTCCATGATCGGCCATTGTTTGTTGCAGTATCGCTCGTCGGCTGATGAGCGGATAATTTATACGCTTGTTGGCATTGTTTTTATATAGTTTTTAGTATGATTTAGTTAGTTTTTAGTATATTTTTATTAGTTTTTAAGTAAAATTCACATTTCTGGACTTTACTATGAGCTTGCGTATTTTTCTATGATTTCAGGTATTTTCTGGCTGAAATTGAGGAACTTAAGCAAAAATCTGATTCAGAGGCTGACAAAGGACTACAGATGCTATTGGATTCTGACCTCCCTGCACTCAAAGTGTATTTTCTGGAGCTACAAAACTTCAAATGGCGCACTCTCAATTGTATTAGAAAGTAGACATCTAGGGCTTTCCATCAATATATAATAGTCCATACTATGCTTGAGTTTTGACGATGCAAACTGGTGTTCAAACGCCCCTTCTCTGCCCTATTCTGAAGTTAAAACGGCAGAGCTGACATAAAAGTTGTAGTTAAACGCCCAAACTGGCATAAAAGCTGGCGTTTAATTCTAAGAGAAGCCTCTACACGTGTGAAGCTCAATGCTCAGCCCAAGCACACACCAAGTGGGTCCGGAAGTGGATTTCTGCATCATTCACTTAATTTTGTAAACCCTAGTAGCTAGTTTCATTATAAATAGGACCTTTTACTCTTGTATTTTCATCTTGGCATCTATCTTTGATCAGTTTATGCGATCTTAGACATTGGGGGCTGGTCTCACGGCCATGCCTAGCCCTTGTTCTTATGTATTTTCAACGGTGGAGTTTCTACACACCATAGATTAAGGTGTGGAGCTCTGCTGTTCCTCGAGTATTAATGCAATTACTACTATCTTCTATTCAATTCAGCTTATTCTTATTCTAAGATATTCACTCGCACTTCAACCTGATGAATGTGATGATCCGTGACACTCATCATCATTCTCACCTATGAACGAATGACTGACAACCACTTCCGTTCTACTTAAGATTGAGCGTGTATCTCTTAGCCTCCATTTCAAAAGATCGGAGTCTTCGTGGTATAAGCTAGAATTATTAGTGGCCATTCCTGAGATCCGGAAAGTCTAAACCTTGTCTGTGGTATTTCGAGTAGGATCTGGGAAGGAATGACTGTGACGAGCTTCAAACTCGCGAGTGTTGGGCGTAGTGACAGATGCAAAAGGATAGTAAATCCTATTCCAACATGATCGAGAACCGACAGATGATTAGCCGTACGCGACAGCGCATTTAGACCATTTTCACTGAGAGGACGGGAAGTAGCCATTGACAACGGTGATGCCCAACATACAGCTTGCCATGAAAAGGAGTATGAAGGATTGGATGAAGGCTATAGGAAAGCAAATATTCAAGAGGGACGAAGCATCTCCATAAGCTTATCTGAACTTCCCACCAATGATTTACATAAGCATTTCTATCCTTATTTTCTGTTTATTTATCTTTTAATTATTAAAACTCCATAACCATTTGAATTCGCCTGACTGAGATTTACAAGGTGACCATAGCTTGCTTCAAGCTAACAATCTCCGTGGGATCGACCCTTACTCACGAAGGTATTACTTGGACGACCCAGTGCACTTGCTGGTTAGTTGTGCGAAGTTGTGAAAAAGAGTGAGATTACAATTGTGCGACCAAGTTGTTGGCGCCATTGTGTATCACAATTTCATGCACCAAGTTTTTGGCGCCGCTGCCGGGGATTGTTCGAGTTTGGACAACTGACGGTTCATTGTGTTTTGATCCAAGAATTGTATGTTTTGACTCATTTTGTTGTTTTTCAAAATTGAAAACATATCTTCTTGAATAAAGGATTTAGCAAAATGAAGATCCAAGAACATAAAGCAGAGGAATTACAGAGAAAAAACTGGGCGTTCAAAACGACTAGTGAAGAAGGAAAACTGGCATTTAAACACCAGCCAGGGTACCTGGCTGGGCGTTTAAATGCCCAAACCATGCAGCAATTGGGCATTAAACGCCCAAAACATGCAGCTCCTAGGTGTTTAACGCCAAGATGACACAAGGAGAGGAATTTTGTTTTCAAATCAAATCTTCATATCTTTTTAAAATCAAATATTTTTCAAATCAAATATTTTCAATCATATCTTTTTCAAAAATCAAATCTTTTCCTCATATTTTCAAAAATCTTTAAATTCTAGAATCATATCTTTTAATTTCTTGCTAATCAAGTCATTATTTTTAAAAATCAAATCTTTTTAATTTGTATTTCAAAAATATCTTTTTCAAATCATATCTTTTTAAAATTCTAATTTCAAAATCTTTTTCTAACTTTTCATCTTTTTCAAATTTGTTTCTTATCTTTTTTAAAACCACCTTTTCACTCTTAATTTTCGAAAAAACATTAACCAATTTTTTAATTCTTTTTAATTAACTACTTGTTTTGAATTTTAATTTTCGAAAATCATATCAATTTTATCTTTTTCTATTTAAACACTAACATTCCTCCTCCATTGTCAATTCAAACTCCATCTCTCTTTGTGTGTTCGAATTCTTACCTCATTCTTCTATTCTTATTTTCCTCTGACACCTCAAGGAATCTCTATACTGTGACATAGAGGATTCCATATTTTTTTTGTCTTCTTCTCTTTCATATGAGTAAGAACAAAGATAAAGGCATACTTGTTAAAGCTAATCCTGAACCTGAAAGGACTCTGAAGAGAAAGCTAAGAGCAGCTAAAGCACAAAACTCTGAAAAGGACCTCACTGAAAATTTTGAAAAGGAAGCAGCAAAAGAAACAATTATGGCCGAACCAAACAACAATGCAAGGAAGATGCTTGGTGATTTTACTACACTAACTCCCAACTTCTATGGAAGAAGCATCTCAATCCCTGCCATAGGAGCAAACAATTTTGAGCTAAAGTCTCAATTATTTTCTCTACTGCAACAGAACTGCAAGTTTCATGGACTTCCATCAGAAGACCCTTATCAGTTCTTAACTGAGTTCTTGCAGATCTGTGATACTGTTAAGACCAATAGAGTTGATCCTGAAGTCTACAAGCTTATGCTTTTCCCTTTTGCTGTAAGAGACAGGGCTAGAACATGGTTGGACCACAACCCAGAGATGGCCTGGACTCTTGGGATAAGCTGGTCACGGCTTTCTTAGCCAAGTTCTTTCCCCCTCAAAAGCTGAGCAAGCTTAGAGTGGATGTTCAAACCTTTAGATAGAAAGAAGGTGAATCCCTCTATGAAGCTTGGGAAAGATACAAGCAGCAGACCGAAAAGTGTCCTTCTGACATGCTTTCAGAATGGACCACATTAGATATATTCTATGATGGTTTGTCTGAATTTTCCAAGATGTCACTGGACCACTCTGCAGGTGGATCCATTCACCTAAAGAAAATGCCTCTAGAAGCTCAGAAACTTATTGAAATGGTTGCAAATAACGAGTTCATGTATACCTCTGAGAGGAATCCTGTGAGTAATGGGACGCCTCAAAAGAGAGAAGATCTTGAAATTGATGCTCTGAATGCCATACTAGCTCAGAACAAAATATTAACCCAACAAGTCAATATGATCTCTCAGAGTCTGAATGGATTGCAAAATGCATCCAATAGTACTCAAGAAGAATCTTCTGAAGAGGAAGCTTATGATCCTGAGAACCCTGCAATGGCAGAGGTGAATTACATGGGTGAAGCCTTTGGCAATACCTATCATCCTTCATGAAAAAATCATCCAAATTTTTCATGGAAGGATCAACAAAAGCAAGGCTTCAATAATAACAATGGTAGAAGAAACAAGTTTAGCAATAGCAAACCTTTCCCATCATCATCTCAGCAATAGACAGAGCATTCTGAGCAGAATCTTTCTAGCTTAGCAAACATAGTCTCTGATCTATCTAAGGCCACTCTTAGTTTCATGACTGAAACAAGATCCTCCATTAGAAATTTGGAGGCACAAGTGGGCTAGCTGAGTAAAAGGGTCACTGAAACTCCTCCTAGTACTCTCCCAAGCAATACAGAGGAGAACCCAAAAGGAGAGTGCAAGGCCATAACCATACATAGTGTGGCCGAATGCATAGAGGAGGAGGAGGACGTGAATCCCAATGAAGAAAACCTCTTGGGACGTCCCAAGGACAAAAAGGAGTTCTCAATTGAGGAACTTAAGGAATCTGAGGCTCATACAGAGACCATAGAGATTCCCTTGGACCTCTTTTTACCATTCATGAGCTCTTATGACTATTTATCTTCTGAAGAGGATGAAGATATTGTTGAAGGGCAAGTTGCCCAATATTTAGGAGCAATCATGAAGCTGAATGCCAAGCTGAATGCCAAGCTCGAGGCTGCCGTTGCAGCCTCTATGACCAGGGAAGACAACATGCTTGCGAGTGTTGCGACGACGAGGAGGCATGGAATCGTGATTATCGCGCTGATGTCCATGATCGTTATGTTGGTTGTTTTCCGATCAAAGTCGCCAGTTGAGCTTTTTTTTGTGTTGACGACTGAAATACATTGTTAATTCAAACGATTTGTTTAGCCTTAGCTGTAGCGTGTATTTGTTTTCATTGGCACTGTGTTTTCAATATCTAATTAGATAATTTTCATTTCCCGTATATATTATACTAATTATAGTAAACCACGACTCCCATCAATCCATTTGAAAAGCATAATTTAAACATACCAGGAATACAAACAACGATTACATTTGGTCCATTAGTACTCGTAATGGATTTACGTAGTGACCGCCTACTTACGGCATATGCAATCAAACCACACAAGCGGCCACTCCATCAGGGAACTAGAGAACCCACTCCGATAACTATAACACACTGAACGGACATGTGACTCGGCCACTCACCTTTTATTGCGGTGACTCTGTGTCGGCTAACTAAATTAATCTGATCCAATGAAATCTCCATCACAAAACCACCGTTAGCACCTCTTCTCCGTTTGTGATTGCTTACTCGCACTGTGATCATACGATCACCCATGATCGTCATAGGATTCCATGGAACCCCCCACTGACCAGCAACTCCTAGCTTCAAGAATGGGACCACGCACATCGATTCCAAGTCAATCTTGCACCATATAGTCGATAGTCTATGCGGGTATCGTTCGTATCCGACCAGGTGTGGGATGCCATCGAGCACACGCATCTCCTGCACATGCTGAATTAAGCTACGGTTTATCCTAATCTTACTCAGAAGAAAGGTGAATGCGTCCAGAACGACCACATGCGTTGCAATCGTGACATCACGTCCACCCCAGATGACCCACACAGCCTTACCAAGGTGGAACACTGAGGTATCCCCGAGGTGAGTGAGACGCTGATCGTTTAAGTACCCGTGTTTCCAGCATCCGTCTGCGGAATTGAAGACATTACAATGCAAAAACCTATCTAGAATGTGCCTCTTTGACATATGGACGATGTAGTAAATATCAATTCCCGCCCCGGTATCCAAATGCGTATCCGATCACGGCTTGTCTAAGTAGGGTGTCTACCGGATCGTCTAGTTGCCGAGCCAATCACAGCAGTAAGTTCAATACCATAAGTCTCAAATCAGAGCCAGTCGTGCTATACTGGACACAGACCATGCCGCAATCGAAGCCGATAACACACCACCATCCAGAAGGACCCAGTTCTTCTGGTATTGGCGCGGCTACTATTCCTCTGTCTATACAGTCTACAAGACAGGAAGATACTCTTAAACAGTACGTCTCCTCATCGCCAATCTGGAGCAACACCTTATGGTGTTTCCCGATGTTTGCGAGCATGTTCTCCCTCTAAAATTCGTAGGAAGACAGTCAGACACGCCAAGTTGTGCTTGCAGCTCTGCATCTTGCCGCCGTCTTCGGGTTCATTCGGGTGAATATCTCCATCAAGATATCATCCAGAAAGACCTGCTCACCATTCTCAGCCAACGAATCCGCCAACTGACTTGCCATAGTCTGGGCTGATTTTCTTCCTTTTTTGTGAGAAAGTTGCAAATTAGACTAACCAAAATAGAAGGGAGTAAGGGAAGTGTGTAGGGTCTAGGAAGCGTATACTCTACACTTTCTCACTTTTGCTAGTTTACATAGTTGAGGCATGTGTGTAGAGTTGTGCATATTGATGGGTGTGACCATCTTCCTCCGTGGATAGCTACCACGAGTCATCACTCACATCACATCAATAAACGTAAAGGCCCCTTAAGTACAAAAAAATATGAAAGGATTAATTAACACCAATTTTTCAAGGAATAACAATACATTAGGTAAAATAAATTCCATTTGTTCCAGATTCAACGAACTTGGAATCGGTGCACTGGAAAGAGTCCCGCAACAATGACCATAAAAAGCATTTTCATTTGTCGGATGTAAATTTGGGCCAGCAGTCTGACCTGATCCAGCACAACAGAATCAATTCGCCCCGCACTTCAACCCAGTTCTCGCACCCGATCCAGATGAAACCCGTTCCTACAAGAACCTTAGTTTTGCTCTTCATCCTCCTTCGCGTTGTGTTCTCCAACTACTATCGATCTTCCCTTCCTTCAGCTCACCTGAGTTTGATGCCTTATAACTATAGATGAGGATCTAGGAATTGATGGGTGGGGCTATAGGGTCCGGATAGGGTTAATGGGCTTAAACCATGTACAAAAAAATGTCAGAATAAATAAATTTAATTTAAAAAACATGGAAAACAAAAATTAGACTTTACAGATAACAAGAATAATAATAATTACTATAACAATAATAATAATAAGAATAAGGATATCCAGGACGAAGGTGGGCAGGTGGCCTCAAGAAATGTAGCGTGATTTCCTCTCTCTTTTGTAACAAAGTTAGGGATTAGGTTTAGGATCTAGGTTTTAGGTTTTAGGGTTTAGGGTTTAGGATTTATGGGTGACGGTTGGGGTTTTAGGGTTTATGGTTGAGGGTTTGGGGTTTAGGGTTTATTGTTTAAGGTTGATGCTTTTAGGGTTTTATGGTTTAGGGTTTATGGTTTATGGTTTATAGTTTAGGGTTTATGTTTTATTGGTTATGGTTTGGGGTTTATGGTTTGGGGTTTAGGGTTTAGGGTTTAGGGTTTATGGGTGATGGTTTAGGGTTGACAGTTTAGGGTTTAGGGTTTAGGGTTTAGAGTTTAGGGTTTATGGTTTAGGGTTTGGGATTTGGGGTTTAGGGTTTAAGGTTTGTGGTTTAGGGTTTATGGTTTAGGGTTTATGGCATAAGGTTTAGGGTTAAGGGATAAGGGTTTATGGTTTATGGTTTATGGTTTAGGGATGAGGGTTTAGAGTTTAGGGTTTAGGGTTTTTGGTTTAGGGTTTAGGTTTTAGGCTTTACAATTTTTGGTTTAGGGTTATGGAATAAGCGTTTAGAATTTAGCGTTTAGGGTTTAGGGTTTAGGGCTTAGGGTTTAGGGTTTAGGCTTTGTGGTTTATTATTTATGGTGTAAGGTTTAGGGTTTAGGATTTATGGCTTAGGGTTTAGGCTTTATGGTTTAAGGTTTATGGGTTATGGGTTATGGTTTAGGGTTTAGGGTTTTGGATTTAGGGTTGAGGGTTTTGGATAAGTTTGTATAGTTTAGGGTTTAAGGATGAGGGTTTAGGGTATAGGATTTAGGGTTTAATGTTTATGGTTTAGGCTTTATGGTTTAGGATTTGGGGTTTATGGTTTACGGTTTATGGTTTAGGGTTAAGGGATAAGGGTTTAGGGTTTATGGTTTATGGTTTAGGGTTTAGCGTTTAGGTGTTATGGTTTAGGGTTTATGGTTTAAGGGTTAGGGTTCGGGGTTTAGGGTTTAGGGTTTATGGTTTAGGGTTTATGGTTTAGGGTTTAGGGTTTGTGTGTTAGGGTTTGGGATTTAACGTTTAGGGTTTAGGGTATAGGGTTTAGGGTTCATAGTTTAGGGTTTGTGGTTTATTGCTTATGGTGTAGGGTTTAGGGTTTAGGGTTTAGGGTTTAGGGTTTAACGTCTATTGTTTATGGTTTAGGATTTATGGTTTAGGGTTTAGGGATTATGGTTTAGGGTTTAGGGTTTAGGTTTTAGGGTTTATGATTTATGGTTTATGGATTATGGGTTATGGTTTAGGGTTTAGGGTTTACGGTTTAGGGTTCGGGGGTTAGGTTTGGGGTTTAGCGTTTAGGGTTTAGGGTATAGGGTTCAGGGTTTAGGATGTTTTATTTAATGCTTATGGTGTAGGGTTTAGGGTTTAGGGTTTATTGGTTATGGGTTATGGTTTAGGGTTTAGGGTTTATGGTTTATGGTTTAGGGTTTGGGGGTTAGGGTTTTGGGGTTTAGTGTTTAGGGTTTAGGGTTTAGGGTTTTGGGTATATGTGTAGGGGTTATGGTATAGGGTTTATGGATAAGGGTTTATGGTTTAGGGTTTAGGGATGAGGGTTTAGGGTTTATGGTTTAGGGTTTAGGGTTTAGAGTTTATGGTTTATGGTTTATGGTTTATGTTTTAGGGTTTAGGGTTTATGGTTTATTGTTTAGGGTTTAGGGTTTAAGGTTTAGGGTTTAGGGTTTAGGGTTTGTGGTTTAGGGTTTGGGGTTTAGTGTTTAGGGGTTAGGGTTTAGGATTTAGAATTTATATATTAATGGTTGTTAATGAAACAATAAAACTAAAATGAAACAACAATAATAATAATATTAAACCCTATAGTTTTCCCATGGAAAAAAAGTAACGAGATTTGGGGGCAATGGTGCCCATAAGGCCATAACTAGGAAAGAAGGAGAGAAGTCTAATCAGCCGTGCACGATAGTAGAAAGCAACACCCGCCACTAATTTTCTTTTAATGCGCACGATGCCAAATTTATGACGCGCTGACTGAGGGCCTGGGTAGCTCTGTAGCTACAGCAGGTGCAGCAGCCGAGCAGGCATATGTCGATTCAGGGTATGGGACAATACACTGTGTATGGATATATATGCTTAAACAAGTATGGCACAATCTTTGGACAAACCGATTAATACGTACGATGTAATGGGAACCGGATAGCTAAAGGCATCTAATTTATTTGCCATTTTGGCTTTGTCCTATCACCCAACGAATGCCTTTTAACGGTGTACTGGTGTACACAAAAAAGCATTACGCCCATTGCAATTGTAGCTCGCAGTCCCATACCTGTGCGATATAATCAACTAAAATTTGATGGGGGTCGAAAGCATAATCATAGATAGCCCCGTATTGGAAGCCTGTCGACAGTTTTGGATAGATTTGACTGCAATCGTCCCAGGATAAGTGATTGCAAGAGGAAATTTCATAGTATAGTGTCACTCAGAGCTTTCATTTTTGGATACGGAACAGACCCTAAAACGATCCCGCTTACAAAGGTACCATATGGGTGAAAGTTTTGTCGCACGTTCGACGATTACTAACGAATTCCTGTGACTCCACCCACAATACCATACCATCGTAAACATAAATGCATCACACCCCGAAAATGGAGCAAACAACCGTCGGCATTTACAAGAATCTTTTCAATTAAATGAGGGGAATGCTAGGTAAACAATAACTATCTTGAACAACATGAACAACCACCAATCAAATGAAAATACACTACACCCTAATTTAATGTTATTAATTAAATTTACTCTTTTAACCCTATTAATTCACATTGTTCACACATTGTTTAAAAAATTTGTTGGTTACTTATACTTTTTCATTAAATAAACCCACCTACCGTGCTAAACCACCATTACTCGAAACACAAACAACAATGGGCGACAAGGAAGGATGCTTGAGCTCCGACGGTGACACACACAACAAGTTAGACAGGTTTACTTTATGACTTTTAGAATACAACAAAATGAAGTACGTTGCATGTGCATGGTAGACGAATATTCGCATTAACAACCGCGTACGAGGTTCATGCAGGGACGTATGCGAAGAGGTCCATGACGCAGATACAGTTGAGCAGTCGCAACCCCCGCAAACATCTGAGGTAAATCTTCTGCTCAGGTGTACTACACACATTCTTTCAACAAGTTAATGATTCGTTGGCACTCTTTTGTCTTGTTATGTAGCTTCCCGGTATACCCAAAGCTGCCTCCGAAACCTCGGACGAAGCTCCACAGCTGGAGGATCTTACTGCGGTCAAAGGTGCTCAGAGCCAGCCGGAGGACTAACAAGTGCCGTCCGTGGACTAACAACACGTGTTTATTTTGTGCAGGTTTATGTCCCCATTCTGGACTACTGGGCCACTGGTTTCTGATGCTCGTGTCTTTCAATGACCAGGCAATTTACAACCTTGATTCATCGTCGAACCAGTTCGAGTCGCCACACCGGGAAAATCGGATCCCGAAAACGGTAACCCGAGAACTTTTGTCGTCGTCTTTACTTTGGCATACCATGCAACATAACGTGCATAAAAGCGTCTTGGCTTATGTTTTGCGGTTCGTGTAGGCAAGGGTCTTAGACAACATAACACAGGCAGTATACGAGAAGCACTTGATGAATTCATCAAACAACTTCAGAGAATTCCCAATCAAGAGCCCCGTAGGGATACCAAACTGTTGGCAGAGGGACGTTATTACCCGGTATAACATGCATGCATGCCATATAAGTGTTTCACTGGTTATCCATATTACTTACTAACGGTTACTGTCTACTCGTCCGATCGATGTTCAGCATGAACTCTGGGATATGGGTCATTGGGTGGCTCAACATGGGGGACAATTTTAACCCGATCATGGATGGTATTGTAAGAATGATTAAATAAAAACGGTAGATTATGGCTATTATATTGCTACTGGCCCCCAAGTTATTATTATGTTGCATCTTTGTTTTTTCATTTTTTATGTGGTTACACTTCGACGACG
>NC_029772.3:74236591-74252376 GCF_000817695.3 Arachis duranensis | reverse complement strand
GTAACCCAATACCGAGTAAATACAAATCTAAATACACCCCAATTAATAAGATTATTTATATTCGAAGTCCATAAATGCTTTTTTATTTTTTTTTTTGAAAAAATCGAAAATGGATTTCACCAAAGATAAGATGCGACGGTTTAAGCCGATGGAACTAGATTCGAAAGGGCACAGTTAAACCATAAATATGCTTGCACCCATAACTTCTACACCTCTGGATAACACTGCCACAAACACATACACTGCGAGGCCCCTCATCCAACTGAAAGTTTCAATGGAGCGTTTGTCTGATGCCATGGAACTACCCTGCGACGTCCAGTTAGCCGTAGCCATTAAACTCTCAGCAAACTCCATTGAGGACCTATGCAGGTTCCGTATGACGTGTTGCGCTGCGCGCGATGTAGGTGAAGACGATATTGTGCTCAGAATGGTTTCCATACAACCCCCGCATGACATGAATTGGCGGTGGTCATGCGACTCCATACCGCAAAGATTTTTTTAGAGGTGCTTTGAGGCTGGTCACCCGAAGCTACTGTTTCGAGAGGCTCTGCGGGAGCTCTATATACGACGTAACGATGCCAACGGATGGAAAATGTTGCAGAATGCGGCAAGCAGTGGCTTACACGCTGCCAAGTACGCACTTTCAATGGAGTTGCTCATCCAAAGGGACGTTAGGGACGCAAGAAAAAATGGCTTGGAACTATTTCGCGCCCTAGAAGCGGGTGCTTTACTCCCTGTGTGTTACTCGAGTTGCTTTGCTGTTCTCACAATTTCTTGGCCAGATGAAGTCCAAATGCCGGAGAAGGCAAAGGATAACATGGTCTGTGACTCGACCGTATGCTTGAACCGAGGCCACATGGGTCTGCTGTATGACTATCGCCGAAAGGCGGCAGCGCGGGGCTCCGTCCACGGTGTCGGGGGCGCGGACCATATGTCGTGCATCCATTGTCGCGCCGACTATGACGTGGAACGATACCTAGATATACCTAGGGTTTAGGGTGGTCAGGCATATTATGGTTGGCTGATCACCACTGAGTTTAGGGTTTAGGAACGGTATGAAAATATCATTGTTAACTTTAAAGTAGATATCTAATTATAAATAAATTCTAATTGTTACCACTTAGTAAATATTTGATTTAATTATAAACATAAATAATGTTCTACTTTTTAGATTTAAATTCACAGTTTAATTCATTAATATTTTTTAATGTGATTTATTTTTTTATTATTTATTTAAATTTAAATATATGAGTGACTTCAGTACAAACCATTTTTCCTCACTGCATTAGGGTGGCTGCCTATTATTAATTACGATTTTCATGACCAAAAAATCTAAAAAAGAAAAATAAAAAATAAAAATAGTTTTAATTTAAGGAAAGTGATTGCTAAGTAGGACATGTGTGAGGCGGGGGGAACTGAATCGGCATGTTCCTAAATCGATGTGAGTGTGGGTGATATGGTGTAGAGGCATGGTACTCAACCGATAGGACACCATCCCAAACGGTACCTGGTGCGTACATAAAGGCACCATAAACAACAGCCACGAGCAGTATACCACCGGGTCCTTTCTGTTGTAAACTCCTTACACATAACCGCCCATTCATCCATCCTATAAGGCATTCAATATAACGACAGGGGATGGAGCGTCCGATAGGCACCGCCAACCTTTCCCATGATGTTTTGTCATTAGTTGCCGCGAGGACCACAACACATTCCGTCAGGAACTTGTGCAATCTCAGGATGTCATGCACCGCTACACTCAATGCATGAGAAGAGAATATTGTTTACCGATGCACCTCCATTCCAGTTTCGGACGAAGGGTGTGGAGTGGGAGTCTCATGCACCAGCAGGGAAGAAACTTCTTAGCGCGATGCAGGCAGAGCGGGAACCTTGAGACTCTGTTTCGGGCTGCTGTGTCTGACCTCTTCCTCGGCAGCTGTCGCTTTCTAAGGATGGAAACGATGCATGCTGTCACAGCCTAAGGCCATTTGGCCGCCCAGTACACAGTATCAATGAAGCTGCTGCTAGGTGCCGACGCCGAGATAAAGAACAGGGGCTTGGAAACATTTCGTGGGCTTGAGGTGGCTGGTGTCCTAACAATCTGCAAATTGGTGCTCCGAAGCGTTATCCAAGCGTCGTGGAAACATCTACGTCGTGTGCTAGTGCTAAACGAAGAGAATCTAGTATGTGCTTTGCATGCATGTCCAAGCCGTGGACACATGGGTGCTATTTACCACCATCAACGCCACGGAAGAGGGTGGCACGTAAATGACGGTGACGGAGGTGCTGCTTGTGTTCCCTGCGTGCATTGTCGGGCAGACTATGAGTTGATCCTGTTTGTCCACCTCTTTGACTGATAGGACCGGATTGGGTTCACCTTCTTTTTTTGGTTATCTAATATATGTATGGAATATGTAAAAAAATTCCCTGTCAATGACGTTTCTGTGATAGCCCTTCAGGCTTCAGCCCTTCATGTCTACTCAAATGTCACATTGAGTCACTTCAATAGCAGAGAAAGTCACATCAAATCCCACCTTTGGAAAAAAGACGATTTGCCCTAAAATTTAGTCCAGGACACGCATTTATTGCTATGTCTTCATATTAGATGGTACTCAACACAGGCACATAGCACACATTTTCCCATAGTTTTTCTGCTTACGATAAAACCAATAGCATTATTATCTTAATCTTACAAAAAATACCTGAAGTGCATTAATTAAACACACTAAATTGAATTAATTTATTGGTTTAAAATGTAAATGAAGATTAACAAAATTAGACAAAATAATCAAAAATAAAGAAATACAAAACAATTTTATATCAACACACAAATAGCGCAAAATGCCTGCAGTACAAAATACCGATAAAACCAGGAGCAGTATTTTCTTAATTTTTCGAAAAATACCTGCAGTGCATTAATTAATCACAAGAAATTGTATTAATATATTGTTTTAATACATAAATGACGATTCAAAAAATTTAAACAAAGTAATAAAGATTAAGAAATATGAAACAACATTATTTTCTTAATTTTCCGAAAAATACATGCGGTGCATTAATTAATCACTGGAAATTGTATTAATTTATTGTTTAAAACTTAAATGTTGACTCAAAAAATCTAAACAAAGTCATAAAAATAAAGAAATACGAATCAACTTTATATCAGCGCACAAGTAGCACACAGTCAAATAGTCAGTGCATGGTGAAATGTCAAGAACATCCCTGAGATATACTTCATATATATGCTATTGTATCCCTCAATACCACTCGTCAGTTCTTATAATCCATACCTTCTCTTCTAACCTCTCTGTCTGGAGAAAAAAATGGTTGCAGTCTTCGTCCTCCACTAGAACTCCCTGTCTTAATCGGAGAAAATGTTGCAGGAATCCCTCACTGACCACGGCGTTAGTCCCGACAAACTCGACAAAATTTTGACCGTAAATCTCGTTGACACCATCCGTTAGGGAGAGATGGTTTTGAGGGAAAGACTTCACACGACAGAAGTAGAACTAAGGTAGCCGAGGCTGGAGACAATTACCGCGAAGGTCAAGGTGGGGATAAGGCAGCGTGAACTGGAGGAAGCTCGCCGGTTGCAAGAGAAGTTGCGCATGGAGCTGGAACAGCATCAGACGACCATTCACCAACTGGACGACATAGCAGATGAATTGAAGGGGCAAACTGCCGATCTTCGTCAAAGGGAACAGCAACGATGGCGTGAATTGGAAGGCAGGCTCGAGATTGTGGAGATCAAGCTAGGGTTATTGGCACGCCAATTGTATGGTCAAGCTCCCCTGCCCGAACACGGCTCTAACGATCAGGAGTCCGCCGGGCAGAATGCAGACAATGTCAGGGGTATATGACCTACGGCTTCTATGTTTTAAATCTTTATTTGCTTTGTTTATGTAGCTGCCTTTTGATGTTCTGTAACCCCTACGTAAAAGTCGGTTTTCTTAATTATATCTAATTTTGCAGCATTTGAATTTCTGTATTTTTTTTCATCCAGGTGAAGCTATGAAATAATGCGTGACCAAGAATGCGAATTAATTATGTTAACTTATTGGATCAAAGTGCCATTTTTTTCAACCAAAAGAAATTTTTTTAATAGATCGTCATTTGCTAGCCACCGTTTAGGCAGATTACATAAAGTTACATAAATATAACACTACAACAGTACATACCGGATAATTAATACATTTACTGTTTACTATATTTAATTATACCCATATTTATCCATACGTACAAGTAGAAGTGTCTTTATTCAATCAAACAACAGTGGGCAGTCTCGTTTTCATTTTCCAATTGAAATGGAAAATGTTAATGAAGTTTTGGTTTTTTGCAAAAAAATGCCTACCGTAATAGTTTATATTTAGGACGTTTAACCAGATTAAGAAACCGTAAATGGTCAAGTGAACTTGAATTATTGATTTAATTGATAAGTTTTTAATTTACAATTAACTACATTCAATTTGAAATTATTTATTGACGGAACAAACCTTTTTTCTTTCTATCTAATAAGTGGGTGCAAGTACACCCCTAGTCCTGACCGTCGTAGCCCTGTACCCCTGGTAATGAACCTACTTCCGCGTGAAGTACACGCTTACTCCTGAATGTAGGGTCTGCGTGCCAATACCCCTCTGATACTCTGTTGGAGTTCTTCAAATTACTTTTCCAGTTTTGAGCATCCAGGAGAGGGAAAATTCCCAAACCATATTCCACCAATTCAAATGTGTTACCTCTTTATTTTAGTACAAATGTGCTATCTTATTCAATTGCTTTGGTTTTATACGCCTAAAATTTAATGTTGACCCTTCGATTTTTGTGTTATATTTGTGACAACTTTAGTTGCGTACTTTAATTACTCGCTGAATAAATGTTATCCTTTCTTCCTTTTTTCTTCATCGAAATAGTCTAGAATAATGTTTTATTTTTCCAGGAAATAAACCCCCATTATTGACACATTAGTTACGAAAAAAAGGATACCAAGCAACTTTCTACTTTATACCTTTTCCTATGATATATTTATATATATATGCACGTTATTGGCAACCCGAAACCCTAACCCTTCTATCCACTCACTGTCTATCCTTATCCCTCTCGTTATTAATGCCATACTCCACTGCTCTCGTATCCAAAGAAAATGTCGCTGGAATCCATCACCGACCACGCCATTAGTCCCGACGACCTCGCGAAACTCTTGATCGAGGCTCTTATCGACATCATCCGTGTAGATGAAAAGCCTGCAGATTATGACCTCATTGAGGCCACACTGGTCAGGATGGGAGGAGATTTTGAAGGAAAGACTTGTAACGACCGAAGCAGAACTGAGGCAGGCGAAGGTGGAGATGATGGCCACCAAGTTCATTTTCGAGGCAAAGAAGGATGAACTAGAGGAAGAAGAGAAAGAAAGGCGACGGCTAAAAAAGGAGTCAAAAATAGCGCAGCGAAGGAATGACATGATCCTTCACCAGTTGGACGTCAAAGCAAGGGAATTGACGGAAGAAATAGCCAATCTTCGTCAACGGGAACAGCTTGAGGCTCTTTTGTGGGGTGATCTGGAACATAGGATCATCGTTTTGGAGGAAAGACAAAAGTTTTTGCTCCGTCGGGGTCGTCATGCAGCCGGGCAGAATCAAGACGGCACCGTAGTTATTTGACATGCTGCACAAGCTTCATATTCGGATGTCCTGTTTTCCTTCGAGGCCTGTATAATCTTTTTATTTCCTTTTTTTGTTCTGTCGCCCATTTGATCGTCTGTAGTGCAATTTAAACTCTGATAATATAATTATATCTACTTTCATCTGTCTGTTCTTTACCTGTTTACACACAATTAGAGATTTATGTTATGACGGAGCCAAATACCATTTCCTAATCGTTTATATCAGAGCCAAATACCACAGGCAGCACGTTTCAATGTCACAAGCCGAATACATCTTTCAAATTAGATTGCTTGGATGATCAAAGAATACGGAGACATTGATCCAAACAAAATTCAGATTAGTTCCCTTTTAGGTTATAATAAAACATTTAGTGCAACTACATAATAAAAACACGTTAAAGTATGAAAGAAAATTTGGTCCTTTAAATGACAAGTATTCAATCTCTCAAGTATTCATCAAGGTTGATTGATTAAACAGTGTTCTGTCCATTCAAATATCACTTGAATAGTGCAAGGTCCAGATCATATCCCAGTAAAGAAGAGGGCATTATTCGGACTAAGTTATAGCCAATGGATGCATTAATTGCGATAAACTAATTGATCGAACTGACAGTTTTTTAACAAAAAGAAAAAGAAAAAACAAAATACAACATCAATACGCATAGTAATTAGCAAGGGGTTAATGAATGATCATAAGAAACCAGCATTTCGTAGCCACTGTATGGACGGATTACATTAAGATAAACCCACAACAGAACAGGCGGGGGCAGTCACGTTCATCCAGGTGCATACATTTCTAACAAGAGCACAACGACATCTTTGGAAATGCCGCTGAAGAACTTGCTGTAGCTCTCGAGCTGCCCAGAAATACGAATATCTTCCATCATTTGAACACCCATTTGCACTTCTTCCTCATCTTCATGATGGTACATTAGCAACATGGCACACAGGTAACCTGCTTCGACGCTGCCCTCCGCAAAGGCCCTAGCAAGCAGTTCCATCCCTTTGTCACGGAGGCCCAACGGGAAATAATCCACGAACCCCTGTTGGAATATAGCATCCACATTTCCTACTTCCGCGCAGCGTTCAAGGAATCTCCTTTCAGGCCCGTTGAGGTGAGATAAAAAGTGCGCTAACGGTTTATACATCGTCGCACGCTTGTAAACAGTGTCTGAACTCGCCGCACCGAGGAACACCTTACACATTGCCTGCATGTTGAACAGATCCTGAATTGAATTTGAAGCAACCATCGGGGCAATACATGACCATATTTCACGAGGAAGAAGATCCAGCGAAGATTCGTGCTGAAGGGATATGTCCACTCTCTTTTTGCCCTTCTGGGAACTTCCGGCCATTTACAAGGACTTCGTGGAGGGATTATTGGAGATTATAAGGAGGACAGATGAATTTGTAAATAACCTTGTGGCAATAACCCTGTGGCATTTTGCTTTTTAATATACTGCCACTGGGTGTGGGGGTTGTGGTACAGTACCGCATACGTTTCCCTAGTTATTTTCTTCATTTACCGATGCGTCTATCTGGCATAATAATTATATTGATTAAAAAAGCATTTATGACTTTTAACTGGAAACACATATTTCTCCTAATATCCTCATATTATATGATGTCCTAATATCCATCCCAATATTCCGTTGGTATCAGTTGAAAGGCGCTATATTGAGATTGGAAATTATTCTAGAGCATCCATGGTGCAGTATGATTTGAAATTGCAAATTAGTATAGAGCATGGTGTTGAGTGAATTGAAATTGTAAATTAATCTAGAGTTTGGAATTTAGAGTTTGGGGTTTAGGATTTGGGATTTTGGGGATTTGGGGTTTAGGGTTTAGGGTTTTGGGTTTATGGTTTATAGTTTATGGTTTATGATTGGGGTTTAGGGTTTA
Source organism: Arachis duranensis (assembly GCF_000817695.3). Lineage (NCBI taxonomy): Eukaryota > Viridiplantae > Streptophyta > Magnoliopsida > Fabales > Fabaceae > Arachis > Arachis duranensis. The sequence goes on along the minus strand of NC_029772.3, from coordinate 74,244,818 downwards.
TGGTTTGGGGTTTGGGGTTTAGGGTTTAGGTTTTAGGGTTTGGGGTTTAGGGTTTAGGGTCTAGGGTTTGGGATTTACGATTTAGGATTTAGGGTCTAAGGTTTATGGTTTGCGGTTTAGGGTTTGGGGTTTAGGGGTTTGGGGTTTAGAGTTTAGGGTTCAGGGTTTAGGGTTTATGGTTTATGGTTTATGGTTTATGGGTTATGGTTTAGGGGTTAGGGTTTTGGGGTTTAGTGTTTAGGGGTTAGGGTTTAGGGTTTGGGGTTTGGGGTTTAGGGTTTAGGGTTTGGGATTTAGGGTTTAAGGTTTAGGGTTTAGGGTTTATGGTTTATGGTTTATGGTTTATGGGTTTAGGGTTTAGGGTTTGTGATTTGTGATTTGTGGTTTAGGGTTTATGGTTTAGGGTTTATAGTTTATGATTGGGGTTTAAGGTTTACGGTTTAGGGGTTATAGTTTGGGATTTAGGGTTTAGGGTTTAGGGTTTATGGTTTGCTGTTTAAGGTTTGGGGTTTAGGATTTATGGTTTAGGGTTCAGGGTTTAGGGTTTATGGTTTATGATTTATGGTTTATGGTTTAGGGTTTAGGATTTATGGTTTAGGGGTTATGGTTTAGGGTTTAAGGTTTATGGTTTAGGGTTTTAGGGTTTAGGGTTTAGGGTTTACGGTTTCGGGGTTGGGGTATAGGGTTTATGGTTTATGGTTTGGGGTTTGGGGTTTAGGGTTTAGGATTTAGGGTTTATAGTTTAGGCTTTATGGTTTATGGGTTTATGGTTTAGGGGTTAGGGTTTGTGGTTTGGAGTTTGAGGTTTAGGATTTAGGGTTTGGAGTTTATAGTTTAGGGTTTAGGGTTTATGGTTTGGGGTTTGGGGTTTATGGTTTGGGGTTTAGGGTTTAGGATTTAGGGTTTGGGGCTTTGGATTTTGGGGTTTAGAGTTTAGAGTTTAGGGTTTAGTGTTTAGGGTTCATGGTTTATGGTTTATGGTTTATATATTAACATTGGATAATGAATCAATAAAAAATAAAATGAAACAACCCTATACTTTTTCTTAAAAATAACGTAACGAGATTCAGGGGCAACAGTGCTCATGACTTGAGAGGAATAGATACTATTAATCCGCGCACAATAGTGGAAAGCAATATCCGCCACTAATTTCCTTGTAATGCGAACGATGAGAAACTTTATGACGCGCTGACCTAGAGCCTGGGTAGCTGCAGACGAGCAGGTGTAAATGTCAATTCGGGGTATGGGACAATACACTGTGTATAGATATATATATGCTTAAACAAGTATGGCACAATCTTTGGACAAACCGGTTAATACATACGATGGGAAGGAGACCGGATAGCTAAAGGCATCAAATTTATTAGCCGTTTTGGCTTTGTCCCAATTCCCAACGAATGCCTTTTGACGTTGCACTGGTGTAGGCAATAAAGCATTACGCCCATTGCATATGCAGCTCACAGTCCCATGCCTGTACGTTATAATCGATTAAAATAATGCTTCATATGTCGATGGGGGGCGAAGGCATGGTCAGATTTAGCGCTATAGTTGAAGCCTGTCGAGAGTTGTGGATAGATTTGATCCCAATCGTCCCAGAATAAATGATTGCAAAAGGGAATTTTATACTATAGAGTCACTGAGAACTTTCATTTTTGGATACGGACAGACCCTAAAACGATGCCGCATACCAATGTACCATATGGGTGAAAATTTGTCTCGTTTGACGATTATAAGGAACACCCGTGACTCCACCCACAATACCCTACCACCGTAAACATAGACGCATCACACTTCGAAAGCGGAGCACACAACCGTCGACATTTGCAAGGATCTTTGCAATTAAATAAACCTACCTACCCTTCTAAACCACCATTATTCGAAACACAAACAACAATGGGCAACAACGAAGCGCGCTCGAGCTCCGACGGTGACACACACAACAGGTTAAACAAGTTTCATTTATGACTTCTAGAATACAACAAAATGCAGTACGTTGTATCCATGGTAGATGAATATTCGCATTAACAACCACGTACGCGGTACATGCATGGACGTATTGGAAGAGGTCCACGACGCACATACAGTTGAGCAGTCACAGCCCCCACAAGCATCTGAGGTAAATCTGCTGCTCAGGTGTACTTCACACATTTTTTCAACAAATAACTGATTCGTGGGCACCCTTTTGTCTTTACATGTAGCTTCCAGTGGACCCAAAGCTGACTCAGAAACCTCAGGCGAAGCTCCACAGCCGGAGGATGTTACTGCGGTCAAAGGTGCTCGGATCGAGCCGGAGGAGGACTGGTCATTTCCCAAGATCGGTCTCATCGTTAAGGACTTGATGAAAGGCTTAGTGGAAAAGGTCCAGGTTAGGATTTACTCCTTGGCCTTCTATGTAACATGTCTTGTTGGTGTGCCTTTCCTAAAAGCATTTAGCTTACACTCTGACAGAGGGACCTCGAGAAGGAAACGGACAACCCAGCTGCTTCAATCCCCGAACAAACCATTGTGTTGTTAAACTCCGATGGGGAGACAGATGAACAGTCAACCCCGCAGTCCATGAAAGTTGCAGCTGGCATCGCAGGTGGAACGCCGGTTGCCCCAGATTCAACCGAGAAGAATACTCCACCCTTGAAAGGAACCGACTGCATCATGCAAAAGTTGTTCCGCACACCACCATCGGCCACAAGGAACGCCAAACGGGGTGAGGAAACCGATAGATCTGTGCGAACTGGCTCCAGCAGCGGAAAGTCTACCCACTCAACGAGCAAGAAGGTAAATACTCAATCGGTTAGTTAATTTAACCGCAAATGTGACTAAAGACTAACCTTAGAAATTCTTGTGGCGTAGATGAGGTTCAAGATCACTCCTGCCATGGATTTCAACAACTGACAGTCGGCTTTATTCGCCTATGTGTTCAACGAGAATATTGATCCATGGTAAAACTCGATGTTTCGGTATTTAAAGTCGTTTATCGTGGTTATTTTAACGTCGTAACACTCTCTTCCTACTGTAGCGAGGAACTTGTTCGCATTAGAGTCAAGTCGGCGGACAGAGCAGATATACACAGCTTGCTACCGGGAAATGAGGTTGATGACAAGGTATGGCACCTTTTTAGGCTTCTTTTGACGAGGAAAAAAACATATATATAGTGTATCGTGAAACACCGTTAAATTGTTGTCTGCTGTTATTTGTTACCAGATTGTCCATATGGTTGCCTGACAATGACTGGTGCGGAGATCCTTGCCACGTTCCCCTCGTACTGGTGCATTCCTCCATCTGTCTCAGTAAGTTAACTCTGTCTGATATTGGTACTCGATTAGAATCATTGCACCATTAACGCTTGTTCACAGTCCTCGTCACTCGAAATTATGACACAACTTATTTTACTCGTCAACGTTGTCTTTGTAGGATGATATTTTAAACGGGGAGAAGACAGAAGTAATGCTTAGTCGTTACATGGAAAATTGGATGAGACCATCCAGATTCCTCGAACTTGTCTGTTAACAGAGAACCATTTATGAATCTAACCCTAAACGACAAACAAGTATCATCCGTGGACTAACAACATGTGCTTATATTGTGCAGACTTATGTCCCCATGCTAGACACGCTAGGCCACTGGTTTCTGATGCTCGTGTCTTTCAAAGACCGGGCAATTTGCAACCTTGATTCATCGCCGAACCAGTTCGAGACGCCGCACCGGGAAGACAGGATCCGAAAAATGGTACCCCAGAAACTTTTCTCGTAGTCTATACTTTGGCATACCATGCAACATGACGTGCCTAAAAGCATTCTGACTTATGTTTCGCGGTTCGTGTAGGCAAGGTTCTTAAACGACACGACACAGGCAGTCTACGAGAAGCACCTGATGAATTCACCAAGCAACTTCGGAGATTTTCTTATCAAAAGCCCCATAGGGATACCAAACTGTGGGCAGAGGTACGTTATTACCCAATATCACATGCATGCATGCCATCTAAGCATTTCAAAGGTTATCCATATTACATACTGACGATTACTGTCTATTCGTCCGATCAACCTTCAGCATGACTCTGGGGTCTGGGTCATTGGGTGGCTCAACATGGGGGATAACTTCACCCAGATCATGGATGGGATTATATGTATGATTAAATTAAAAAAGTAGAATATGGCTATTATATTATACAGGCACATTAAACACGAGGGTCGACCGTTTTGTAGTTACGGGAGAACGAGATCAGGGCTACAATTGCGGTGAATCTGACCAACACACCTTTCAACAAACTCAAAGAGCGTGTATTGCGCAAGGCAGAGTCATGGAGGATGAAATCAAAGAGAACTCTTAAGTCAATCGATTGGTAGCTATGATGATACTGGACCCCCAAGTTATTATTATTATGTTGGTTTTTTCTTTTTCGTTGCCTTTATGTTTCGTCTTTCGTTCATTAGTTGTCTATTGAACTTCTGTCTCTCTCTGAAATTCATGGATCTGGGATTTTACTGTTCATGTTCTTATTTACTGTTGTTCATATCCTTACTTACTGTTCATTTTGTACATAAAAAACAATACTTTAAATCTGGAAGTACAGGCCGTTTAACCTTATCACTCAAAGGGACTGTAGCAGTAAGACCCTGGATTTCGGGCAGTAAGGCTAACTTGATGATGTCCCCAAAAGTGATAATGGTCCAAACATAAGAACTCCTGGTGGCTATAGATTTAAAGGATTATTATTATTAAAAAAAAAGAGTTAAAAACCCAGATTCAAAAGTTTGAGTGATAGTTTAGTGATAATATATATGTTCTCTCTGAACCAAAGGAGGGCCATGATATCAGATTTTATGTAATCATGTCTAAACTCTTTCGCTCTCTCTCTAGACGCCTTTCCTTTTCTTCACCGTCCTCTTCTTCCTCCTCTCCGATCCATTCCTCTTCCAATCCTCTCACTGAGAAAGTTACTCGTCCTGAGGAACTTTCCCCCAAACACAATATCTTTGAAGAAGAAGTCTGCTTCGAAGATATCAATCAAGCCATTGACAATTGGGAAATACCCAAAATCCCTCAAGATGAGTTATATGTCCCTGATGATAACAAGAGAAAATCTGATTATATCATCAAAACCGCTGAAAACAATATTCCTCTAGGACCCGATTCCGGTGAGGAATTCCATCTCCTGACTAAACAATCTGTTAGAGAACATGTTTGTCACTACAGATATCTTCACATAGGGTGTGTCCAAGTTGCAGTCAAACCACTCATCCGAGAATCAGTCTGTTAGACCTTAACATTCTTGACTCTCTTTTCCTAAACATTCGAATTCATGGTCTTAACATGAAAGAAGGTTCCATTCCAGCCGCTTTAATCTATAGGATTCAATACAAGGTCATGAACACTTGTAACTCTAGAGTCCTTCTTAAGTCCCAAGATCGTGAAACCACTTTGTTTGTTACAGACATGACAAAGGCCAACGTTATGATCCCAAGGCTCATAAGATGGGATGAAATTGACCTCCCTCAATCATGGTCAATTGACCAAGCCATTCCAACGCAACCTAGACAAGCACCTCTATTACGAGAGGTAAAACAAGATGAATCACCATTCAAAGAAAAATATTACAAATTTTTAAATGATGTTAGATTGCATATTCCTTTCTTTGAATGGTTTCATGCTTATTCCATAAAAAACAACATTGAGTATCCTTTTAAAAATAAACAAACTTTATTTTCAGCAAATGTTATTTCAACTTGGAAAGTCAAAGATGGGAACTTAGTTAGATCTGAGTTTCCTCCAAAAGGAGCTTTTATTATCTCAAATATGGAAGGACATAATCCTGTTATGGCCTCTCCCTTTAAAACAAAGAATGTGGATGAAGCTGTCGCCCCTAAAGATATTAAAAATCTTATTGAACAATCAAATTATACCAACAAATTTTTACAATGCTTGGGTGACAACCTTTCATCTTCAGGATCTACTTTCTCCGTGAAAAATGTTTCTGAAGCATCAACTTCTAAAAGTATTGAGAAGCCTCTTTTTAAACCTTTCAAAATAAGTAGCAAGGCTAAGCAAAGTCTTAAAACCTCCATTTTAAAACAACAATCTAGTGATTCGGAAGTTATTCAAAAGATTGACCAACTTTTGAACCGTTTTACTACTATCCCTGAAACTCCTACAAACTCAGGTGAATCTACTTCTCGTATTCAAACACGCGCATCTAAAGCTATTAATGCCCTTGGCCTTGAGTCCAATGAATCTTGCTCTGAGCAAAGTGATGATTCTGGCAAATCATCCCTCAAGATCAGCCCCATTTTGACCAACTCCCTAACCAAGTGGAAGGGTTTAACTAAACCCTCTACGTATGGTTATAAACGTGTATCCACTCCGGATCTAGCTCTCGAAGAAAGAGAACTAGGTTTTGTTAGCTTCAATGCCAATAATGTCTATGAATGGAATATAGATGGCAAAACGGAATATAATATCATGAGTATGCTCCAGCACATGACAATGGTTGGCACAGCCTATCAAGCAGCCCATGACACCTCTGAAGAAGCTATAGCCAATGTTATTGTTTCTTGTTTTAGTGGCCAGCTGAAGGGATGGTGGGATAACTACCTTTCCGATAACCAAAAACACTCAATCTTTTCTGCCATAAAAGTCAACGACCAAAACGAACCTATCATTGGTGACGACGGGGAACCTATCCCCGATGCTGTCAATACATTAATTTTTACCATAGCTAGCCACTTCATTGGTGATCCATCTCTTTGGAAAGACCGTTCCGGTGAGCTGCTTTCCAATCTCAAATGCAAAACTTTGTCTGACTTCCGATGGTATAAAGACACCTTTCTTACTAGGGTTTATACCAGAGAAGACAGTCAACAACCTTTCTGGAAAGAAAAATTCCTTGCTGGACTCCCCAAATCACTTGGAGATATTGTAAGGGACAAAATTCGTAGCCTAAATCCAGACGGGATAATACCCTATGATGAGTTAAGTTATGGCCAACTCATTTCTTTTATCCAAAAGGTTGCCCTCAAGATTTGTCAAGATGATAAAATTCAAAGGCAACTTGCTCGAGAGAAAACTCAAAATCGTATCGATTTGGGAACTTTCTGTGAACAATTTGGTCTTCCTGCTTGTCATCCGAGGAAATCTAAAAGACCTTCCAACCGAAAAAATTTTAAATCTAACCCTGAAAAGAATTTTAGAAGATTCAAAAAGGGTTTTCAAAAACCTAAAAATGAAACAGGTTTCCAAAAGAATTTTCAAAAGTATCCTCAGAAAAACCCCATTATTTGTTATACATGTAAAAGACCAGGACATGTGAGCAAATATTGTCGGTTAAAAGGAAAGATTAATAATCTGAACCTTGATCCTCAGATTGAGGAACAGATTAATAATCTTATGATTGAGAGTTCAGATGACAATTCTGGACCAGAATCTTCTGATGATAATATCAACAATATTCAAGTTGATGATGTTGAGTCATCCTCAGATTCTGATATCAAGCAAAATTAATGTTTTATCCAAAGATCAAGATCTTTTATTTGATGCTATCGAGGCTATTGACAATCCAGAACAAAAGAAAGACTTTCTTTTGAAACTAAAAAGATCTTTACAAAAGGAGAAAAAACCCAAAAATTTGGTTCTTAACAATAAATATGATGTCAAACCTATTTTCAAAAAATTAGAAAAACAAGTTATTCGTCCCATAACCATTCAGGACCTCCAAACTGAGGTTAACAATCTTAAGAGAGAAATCCAGGAAATCAAAAGAAACCAAAACGATCATCACCTTATTCTCTCGCAATTAGTACAAGAAGAAGAATCTGGTGATGAGGATCTTGGTTCTCTTTTAAACCAAACTGAGTGCTCTAAGGAACAAGAAAATAAAATTTCTAACGACAATGAGGTAAAACAAATTTTGAGAATAATAAATGTATTCTCCTTTATGAAGCATCGTGTTAATGTCCGAATTGTCGTTAAAGATTTTGTTTTTGACACCATTGCACTCTTTGATTCAGGTGCAGATTCAAACTGTATTAAGGAAGGTCTGATCCCCACAAAATATTTCAAAAAAACTACTGAACCTCTTAGCTCAATAACGGGTGAAAGGCTAAGTATCAATTTTAAAATATCCAATGTCTTTATTGAAAAAGGAAATATCAGAATTCCCACCGATTTCATCATAGCAAAAGATATAAAAAATGATGTAGTTTTGGGGACACCTTTCATAAATCTATTGTTTCCATAC
>NC_029772.3:74231674-74235986 GCF_000817695.3 Arachis duranensis | reverse complement strand
TTGGACAGACAAACATTCGGATATTATCCGATTTCTTAAAACCAAAGTCCGCAATCTTCCATGTCTTTATCTGCCCATTCCTCATGCATTCAAAATAGTAGAAACTGATGCATCAGATTTAGGATACGGTGGTATTTTAAAACAAAAACTGCATGATAAAGAATGTATTATTGCATTTACATCCAAACACTGGAATTCTACTCAACAAAAATATTCCACAATCAAAAAAGAAATTTTAGCCATTGTTTTATGCATTACAAAATTTCAATCCGACTTACTCAATCAAAAATTTTTAGTCCGAGTTGATTGCAAATCAGCCAAAGATGTTTTATAAAATGATGTGAAAAATCTTGCATCAAAACAAATTTTTGCCAGATGGCAAGCAATTTTAAGTGTCTTTGATTTTGACATTGAGCATATCAAGGGTAACTCAAACTCTCTCCCTGACTTTCTCACACGTGAATATTTGCAGGGAGATAATCAAGGAAAAGATGCCTAAAAAGGCAACATTAGCCTCGGTAAGAGGCAGAGGTATTCGCCTAGCCCTTCCTGGGCCAACCAAGAGATCTGGGTCAAGTACCCCAACTGGGTCATCTACCCAACAACCTTCCCCTATAACCCAAGAGCCGACTGGGTCATCTACTCAGATCACAAAAAATGTAGTTGAGTCATCTACTCAACCCTCAAGTAGTCAAACAGCCAGACAAACAAAGGCAGATTATGCCTTCCCAATCCAAACCTTGTTGGCCTTACAAGATGCAGGCCTTACAAAACTCCATAAAAAATCCTGGGCTAACATATGTGACAGCTCAGATGAAGATGATATAGACCTTACCAAACTTATCTCACAAATGGCAACTCAAAAAACCATTTGCAATGATCCAAAAGGAAAAACAATTGCCCAAACCATGCCACCTCGATCAAACCAAACCCAGCATGTCAAGACTCAATCAAAACAACCAACCACATACATTTCAAAAAACAAGTTCTCATCTGTCCTTCTTATGGAACCTGAGTTTTGGGAAAAATCACCTTTTAAAGTTATTCCTAAAGTCTTTCCACCAGGATTCCATTTTAGACCAACAGCCTTAAACAAAACCAGATAGTTTTATGAATTCATATTAGTGGATTCAGATTCAGTCTCAATAAAACATTACAAAGATCCTAAAGATGCCACCAACATAACTCATTCAACCATTCAAATTCTAAAAGTACTCACCCCTAATCAATTTGGTAAAAACCCAAACAATACAAAAAAATTCTCTAATCCTTATGACCCGATAGGATATTCTTATTGGGATTATGTGGATGCCTGGACAAGAGTATTTTGGTTACAAAATAATCAGAACAGACATTCTTGGCTCATCTATTTCAAGAAAAATACCAATTATCAATTCCCAAATTGGTTCTCCCAATGGTGGGATTACTTTGGTCCTCTACCAGAAATCTTGCCCCCACCTGCCGATGAGGGGTTCAAAATTTTCACCAAAAAATTTGACCAACAGGAAACAAGCATTCCTGTAGATCTTCAATTTTTCTCTGTTTTTTCCCTGGCCTGGGTATTCTCATGGCAGTACAGGTACGGCAAACAAGAACATCCAAAAGCACCACCTATGCTTCAAAGAAATGCCTTTGTAAAATGGTGGTCTCAGTTTGATGCCGCCATGGTGCATCCAGAAAAAGTTCGAAATTGGTTCAAAGAGCACCCCAAGTTCACCAAACCATTCGACCATGAAGAATCAGTATTCCTCAACCAGAAAGCCCAAATTGCAGCAACCCTTGCAGGAGCCCAATCAAAAGAAACCTTAGCAAGAAACCTTCAACAAATCATGCAGATGATCGATGAAGACAAAAACACAAAGACGATCCTACTCCCTCAGAAGAATCATCAAGTGATTACAATCAAAATGAAGACGATTGCTTTGGAATCAATCTAGGAGAAGAATAGATCTTAAGCCAAATTTGCAAAAAACAAAAATGTATCAACTTGTACTGTACCAATAGTACCGGTTAACATAACCTGCACTATAAAAATAGTAATTTTCTCAACTATAAAAGGAGGCCACGCTTTCATTGTAAGGCACCCTTTTCATTTTACAAAAACATAGAGAGAAGTTAGTGAGAGACGCTCTGAGAGTTCCCCTTGTAAGCTCTCCAGCTCTTCTTCCCTCTTCTCCCTTTTCAATACATTCAATAAAAATCTTTTATTCAGTTCTTCATTTTAGTGTTTCCATATTTACATTTTTGCAACTGCATATGTGTGCGGACTACCGCCACATCTAACTACATATCTAACCTACATATGCGAGCGGACTACCGCCGCATCTAACTTCATATTTACTTTCTTGTTCTTGCATATATCATACTGCATTCATACTGACACTTACATCCTTCTTCCCCTTTCCCTCCTAGATCCTTTTCGGGCCATCTGGTATCAGAGCCTGATGGGGAAGTAGGAATATACATATTATCATTAAACTCTCTCTGAAATTCATGGATCTGGGATTTTACTGTTCATGTTCTTATTTACTGTTGTTCATATCCTTACTTACTGTTCATTTTGTACATAAAAAACAATACTTTAAATCTGGAAGTACAGGCCGTTTAACCTTATCACTCAAAGGGACTGTAGCAGTAAGACCCTGGATTTCGGGCAGTAAGGCTAACTTGATGATGTCCCCAAAAGTGATAATGGTCCAAACATAAGAACTCCTGGTGGCTATAGATTTAAAGGATTATTATTATTAAAAAAAAAGAGTTAAAAACCCAGATTCAAAAGTTTGAGTGATAGTTTAGTGATAATATATATGTTCTCTCTGAACCAAAGGAGGGCCATGATATCAGATTTTATGTAATCATGTCTAAACTCTTTCGCTCTCTCTCTACACGCCTTTCCTTTTCTTCACCGTCCTCTTCTTCCTCCTCTCCGATCCATTCCTCTTCCAATCCTCTCACTGAGAAAGTTACTCGTCCTGAGGAGCTTTCCCCCAAACACAATATCTTTGAGGTCAATAACGAGAGGTTAGCCTTAATGGTCAAGTTGAAGAAAAAGGAGGATCAACAGGAGGAAGAGGAGAAGGCACGGTGCCGGTAGGAAAAGTTGCTTCGCAAGGCCTTGCAACAGTCTGAAGCGACCGCTCGCCGACTGTATGACAAAGCAAGCGAAATGATGGTGGAAAGCTGATAAACCCATATTTTATGATATATTTTGTGCTTAGTTTGAGTGATTTATTCAATCCTTCACTCACTTATTCATATTAATTGCATGGTTTTACTTTTCCTTCCTTATTATGTCATGTATGTGAAAAACATGTTTCCTATGCTTTAAAATTAATTAATTTAATTACCCTTTATTATCATTCTATGCCATGATTTGTGTGTTGAGTAGTTTCAGATCTTCTAAGGCAGGAATGACTTAAAGGATGCAAAGGAAGCATACAAAAATGGAAGGAAAGAACAAAACGGAGTTTCTGAAGAAACTGGCAGTGACGCGATCGCATGGACGACGCGGCCGCATGCCAAGCGCGAAGAAGCGGCGACGCGGCCGCATGACTGACGCCACCACGCGCCTAAAGAAGAACACCTATGACGCGGCCGCATGACTGACGTGACCGCGCGACAAGGAAGACTCCAATTGACGCGACCGCGTGACCCACGCAGACGCGTGATAGAGGTCACGCACCAGAAATTGCAGAAAACACTCATAGCGGATTCTAAAGCCCTTTTTGGCCCAAATCCAAGTCCAGAAGGCATAGACCAGAGGTTATGAAGTGTGGGAATGCATCCATTCTGGGAGAATCGAATTTTTAGTCACTTTCCATGATTTAGGTTTAGTTGGAGAGAGGTTCTCTCCTCTCTCTTTAGGATTAGGATTTAGGACTTCTCTTAGTTTTAGGAGTGACTCTCGATCCCAGGTTCAATGTTCTTTTACTTTATATTTATTTCTTATTTTCAGATACTTTAATGCTTATATTAGTTATGTTGCCTATTTGGCTTATGCCACATTCATGATGATTTTCTTATTTAATGTTATTGGAGGTATTTCAGTTTAATATTGCCTTCTTTTATTTATGCCATTGATTATTCCCAATCTGAAGACATTTTCATTCCAGTAGAATTAATTTACTTTTCCCTTTTTGGTCTTGGTTAAGAAATCAGTAACTCAGGAGTTATCTTAGCTCAACATAATTGATAACTGCTTTCTTTGCTAATTGAACTGAACTTCAATAATCCCAACCTTTTCTTAGGAAATAAATAGGATTCGAAGGTCAAATTAATTAGTCCCTTGACTTTCCTTTGCTTTAGCAAAGGT
>NC_029772.3:74226533-74231592 GCF_000817695.3 Arachis duranensis | reverse complement strand
TCCATAACCAATAATAAGAACATACCTCCCTGCAATTCCTTGAGAAGACGACCCGAGGTTTAAATACTTCGGTTATCAATTTATTTAGGGGTTTGTTACTTGTGACAACCAAAACTTTTGTACGAAGGGATTTCTATTAGTTTAGAAGCTATATCTGCAACGCGAATATTTTTATAAATTCTTTACTAGCAAAAATCCTAACATCAAAATGGCGCCATTGCCGGGGAATTGCAAATGTATGCCTTATTATTGGTTATTGTAAATATTTTTAAAAAAAAATCCTTTTTTGTTAGTTTTTGTTTTTATTATCTCTCACTACTATGAACTCTCACCCCTTTGGCTATGAGTCTGGTTATAATTATGTTGCAGGAAGAGGAAATTACAATGAGAACAGGCATGAAGGTTGGAACAATCAAAGATGAGAGGAGCCACAAGGATTTGATCAACCCTCATGGCAACAACCACCTCCAATGGACTATCAACAACCATTCTATGATGCATATCAAGGCAATGGCTATAGTGAGCACTCTTTTGACTATCAACAACCACCACCATACGCCTATGAACCCCCTCCTCAGCATAGCTTTAGGCCACCATACTCACAAGTCCATTTCCACCATTCACCTCCATATGACCCCAATCCTCATTCACCACACCAACCACCATATGAACCATACCCAGAACCACCACCTCAATATACATCATCTCCATATCCTTATCGAGAGGAACCACTTCCGTGTTATGAACCTTTTCTCCCCACAAATGAACCCTCTTATCCACCCCAAACCACCATGGATAAAACATTTACCGATCTAAACTCTACTATACACGCTCTCGCCGCCCAAATCGGACCACCAAATACCTTCAATAATCAACCCTCAAGCTCTAGTGCACTTCCTTTTCAACCACATAATGATCCACCCATCCTATCACCACCATCCATGGAAGAGCACCCACATCCATCAATCCAAGAGCAAGATGATCCTAATGATGCTATTGAGATGGAACAAGAGAGAGAGGATCATCTTTGCGAATCCATACTTCATAAGGAGCTAGAGGAGGCACTAAAGATGAAGGTAGGAGAGACCCTTGAAGATGACGGAGTAATTGAAGGGAGTTGTCATGGAAAGGTAATCATTAAGGAGGAACAAGAGTCAAGGGATCATTTCAAGGAAACAGTAGATCAATTTCATGCAACCCTTCATCAACTGGAGCAAGCAATAAATCAATTATCTTCCAGACATTCAGACATCTAACAGACTCCCATGGCCCCATGTGGAGAATCCAATGAAGAATGTAGCATGAGGGAGATACTAGAGACTCCAGTGGATAATAAGGAGCATGACTTTGTACTGGAATAAGTGGAGGAAGCCATAATAGTTGCAGAAGAAGAAGTGGTTGCAGACTTAAGAGATGCGGAACCTCCATGGGAAAGTCAAGTTATAGAGCCTCCTTCCAAGGCGATTGAAATTGATGCTGAAGAGGGTGTACAACCTCCAAGGCATATCATGCTTGAAAACTTGGAAGAGGTTGATCAAGACTTGAAGATTCAAGAAGAAAAAGCACAACCTCTCATACCCTTGGTGAACAATGAAGAAGAGATTGAATTGGAAGAAATCCACCAAGAGAAAAAGGTTGATATTGAAGAAGATTGCAAAGAGGTGGAAGTTGTCAGAGGAGAGCACAAGGGAGTAGAGCTTCCACGTTCATTCCAAACATCTCCCCCTAAGTTGCCATCATCCTTCACAACATTCAAGTGGGTAAAATTCATATCCCTTAGCTTCCTAATTCCACTTGAATATGGGCTACTGGAGACGGATGGTCAACTTAAAGCTCTTTGTGGCATTAAGAGTAAGAGGAAGAAAATCAGTGGTAAGAATTGTCCTGCAAGGTTCATCATGGTTGGAAGCTCAAAGTTTAAACGCAAAGGTTGGTATAGAGCTCAGGTGAATGGGTCTAGGAAGCTGTTTGGTTACTTCAGTGAGAATTCTAAAACTGAACCACCCGGATGGAATCATGATAATCAACTTGAAGACGGGTGCAGAAACAAGATTTGGGATCTCGGAGGATATTGGAATTGCAAACATTGGTGGAGATTCCTGGATCAGTACAAGCATAAACCACCATAACAGGGAGCTCACCAAAGGTCCAACTTAAGGACTTTAACTAAAAGTGCTAGGTAGGAGACAATCCACCATGGTATGATCGTTCTTTTTCAATTTTATTTTGTGTTGTTTATTTTTTATTTTATTTTTTTTGAACCTGAAAGTTTTCATAGCATCTACATTAACACTGCATATTGCATACTGCATAATTGCATAATATTAAAAAAAATGCCACGCGACGCGACCGATCAGCGACGTGTTCGCATCGCAAGGAGAAGGGAAAAAATAAAAACGAACAGAGAGTCACGCTGGAGTGTGGCTGGAGGCGTGCCAGTGGCACAAATCGACCCACGCGACCGCGTCGCCAACGCGTCCGCATCATATGGGAATAATGGCCTCCCACGCGACCGCGTGCCCTGGATTTCGACGTAAAAGGATGCACAACCAATTATTGTGCTAGAGTGGTGCTGGATTGGTGCTGAACGCACAATTCTACCCACGCGGCCGCATGACCCACGCGACCGCGTCACATTCTTCTAAAGCCCACTCACGCGATCGCATGCCCCATGCGATCGCGTCACTTAAAATTTGGCACTAATAGTAATTTGAACAGAGAGTTGTGCGAGCGCGAGGCATGAATTGTGTCACGCGACCGCGTGACCGACGCGACCGCGTCAATCAGTATCAGGCAAGTCACACGAACGCGTGCTCCACGCGGCCGCGTCGCTTGCGCCGCACAGCTCAATCCTAATTTGCCAAATATCTTATCTTTTCTTCCCCCAATCCTAATTTTTTCCTCCCTCCTCTCTTACTCACTTCTTTCCCTTCTCATTCTTCTTATCTTTCATTTTATTTATTTGCATATTTCATTCATTGTATTTTAATTTTAGTGCATATTTTTCTCTTCTTTTCTAATTTTTTTTTATTTTTCCTTTGGTGTTGATTTTCTTATTTAACTGTTGCATCTTCTCTGGTATAATTTTTAGTGACTTGTTTTACAATGTTGGGTGATGCTATTTTTCTGTCAATGTCAATCTTTTATGATACCTGTATTCCTTTTGCATTGACATGAACTTCCATTGTCTTTCATTACCCACTCTCTTTCCCATTGTTGTACCTTTTGTACCACTAGCATGCCATGGCTTCTATTATTTTCTCACGTACATGTTGAAGCTTCCATGTAAATGAGACCCTTATTATTTGGCATTAACCCATCCATACTTCATTTATTTTCTTATCCTTATTTCTGGGTTACTTTTCTTCCCTTTTTCTTTCAGGATGGCTACCCGTAGGAAAACCGGAAGACGTTTACATGGGAAGACAAGACAAGTCCATCTGCACAATCTTTGGAGAGAAGCATCAGTTGGAACAACCCCCGCCCACCTGTACATCTCAGCATGCACCGAGGATGGTGCAACCTTTAAGTGTGGGGAGGTCGATACCGATCTCCATGGGTTAGTTACTCTTCTATCTCAACACCAATGGTTTATTTTGTTCATTGTTGCATTTGCATGATTGATTGCATATTTGTTTGATTTTTGCATATTTTACCACTTGGTTAAAGTAATATTTTCTTTTTCAAGAAATTTTTATAGTATTTCACTAATTTGAATAAAACTTTTTGAAAAACTTATTTGAAGAAATCTAATTTTGGAACATAGTTTAGAGCTCGAACACACAAAACCAGTGAGATTTTGAGCCTATTTGATTGGTTGCATTTTATCAACCAATATTTTATTTTTGGTGTGTGTTTCTCCCTCTAAATTTGTGATCTTTGTCTTGCTTAATTCTATATTTCCATTATTTGATGTATGCATGCACTTATATGATTGAGGCCTTGTTTCACTGAGCTTACATACCCTTATGGCCTTACCTTTTATTATCCTTTGCAAACCCATGTTGAGCCTATTTTACCCCTTGTTCTTTACTTTAGCTCATCACTAACTCTAAGCGGAAAATAATAATGTCCCTAATTTGAATCCTTGATTAGCTTAGACTAGTGAGAATGCTCATGAATTAAGAGTGGGGAAAAGTGGGTTTGGAAACGTTTGGTTTGGGAATTGAGTATGTTAGACTTTGTGTGAAAATATGAAAAATGTTAAGAACATGTTTATGCATTCAAAACCTTAATCATATGCATTGAGGAAAAAAAAGCAAGTAATAAAAGGGGACAAAATGCCCCAAAGTAAGTGTTGGTATCAATGCATAAGAGCTGCACTCAAAACTTGGAATGCATAAATATGTAGTAAACACAGTTAATGGGAAGTTGGATTTTGTATTTTAATTAAATGAATTGTCTTGAGTTAGGTGGAAAGTTTATGTTAATTAAGGATTCAGATTTTAGTCCACTTGGCCAAATACAATCCTACCTTGACCCTAACCCCATTACAACCCTTAAAAGACCTCTTGATTTGTGTATTGGTGCATTAAATTGTTGTTGATTGTTAGATGAAGAGTAAGCTATAGAAAACAAGATTAGTAGAGAATTGAGAGAATTGACCCTACACACTTGAGAGTTAGAGTGATATACACTACCAGTAAGGGTTCAGCGCTTAATTCTATGTTCCCTGCTTTCATGAGCTATCTTCTTCTTGCGAGTTATTTGTATTGTATTTTGTGATTTGAATTAGTGAAACCCAATTCATATTTATTCTTGAAAGATTTATTTACTTTTTCACCAAGTAGGTAGAATCATTTTAGCATGTCATTGCATTCACATTCATAGGTTGCATTGTATGAGTCTTATTTTTCCCTACTCATTTATTTTGTCTCCTTGAGCTTAGCATGAGGACATGCTAATGATTAAGGGTGGGGAGGTTGATAAACTACTATTTTATGGTTTATATTGTATTTAATTGAGTGGTTTTATCAAGCTTTTCACCCACTTATTCATATGATTGAAAAAAGATGCTTCTTTGGTCTTAATTTAGCTAATCTTAATCCTCTCTTATTAC
>NC_029772.3:74218350-74225843 GCF_000817695.3 Arachis duranensis | reverse complement strand
GTTAACTAAGTGGAATTAAGATTCAACTTTCATTATTATTGATAAGAATAACTAAGTCTGGACTTCCCATTTCTTGTACCTTGCCAAAGGGTTCACTTTACAGTATTTATTTATTTTAATTGCCATTTGAATTATTTGCCATATTCATTCCTCATTCTTAAAACCCCCAATTTACAAACTCATAACCAATAATAAGAACATACCTCCCTGCAATTCCTTGAGAAGACGACCCGGGATTTAAATACTTCGGTTATCAATTTATTTAGGGGTTTGTTACTTGTGACAACCAAAACTTTTGTACGAAGGGATTTCTGTTAGTTTAGAAGCTATATCTGCAACGCAAATATTTTTATAAATTCTTTACTAGCAAAAATCTTAACGTCAAAAGCTCAAAGTGGTGTCACCTGGCAAATAGTGTCGTCGATGTTTTGGAGGTCAAGAATAAATCTTTGTTCCGTCGGGCAGACGTTCGACCGGAGCAGGGTGAAGAAAGTGACGGAGGTATTTGACATGATGCACATGTGTGATATCTTTATGTTGTGTTGGTTTTTGTCGAGGCCTGAAGTCCTGAATGATCTATTTGGTTTGTTTGTTTGGTCGCCCCTTTGATCTTCTGAAATGCTAATTAAAACTCGGTAGCGATTATTATATCTACTTTCATCGGTTCGTTCTCTGCTTATCGTGAATTGTTTGGAGTTACTCATAACTCAGCCCCTCTGCCTATAAATTCGCCAAATAAAACAAGTCGTTTGACGGTTCAAACAAAATTAGGGAATTATCTTGCGCCGTTAGCATTTAACGTTTCCAAATCATGATCCTGGAACATTACGGCAACTATTTACGGGTGCGTTATCAAAGACCTATTTATCGAGTTATCTTTGCAAATCGGTTTTACACTACCGGAATAAACATTCGGAATTATTTTCATTTACCGTTTCTTAATGTTATGCCAAATTCTGTTCCTTTATAAAGGATAAACATGTTTCCAACTAAAATGCTTGAATCAACAAAGAATACGAAGGGACTGATTTAAACAAGTTTCAAAGTACGTACCTCAGTGTGAGGCTATAATAAACCAATTAGTGAAATCAAATAATAAAATCTCCTTAAAAAACCTCATTGCTCATTAAAGAACAGGTATTGAACCTCAACCAACTATATTGTACGAATACAACCCGTGTTCAACTGGAAAATATGTGCATCAACGTTTCTATAATTTTATGCACCAGCATCATTTTTTTAGTGAACATCTGGCAAAACCTTACATTAACCCGCTAAGTTTGTTTTGCATAGTATTTTAATTATTATATCATACAGAAAATTAATATTGCTATTAAACGGTTCAACAACTTATTATACATGCAATAATTATCTTGGTGTTCCTCTTCCTTGTGCAGCCATGTGAGGATTTTTTTTTTCGTGCAGTGAAAAGGATCATACTAAACCATTTATCTAGTTTTAACAACATTTTTAATAGCCCAACACTTTAGCCCAGCATTGGTTTCAGAAAAAATGTGCATCTCAAGACAAAATAAATATACTCCAGAGGCCCATCAGGATTGACCCAAGTTCAACCAACTGTGTTCTAACCTAACCCGCCCGACCCGTAACACCATCGGCCTCTCCTTCGTTATCCTCTCACCCACCATCCCCGCGCCGCTTCGATCCTTCCTTGTTGGTCGTCTCCGACAAAGCCATACATCTAGTCGGAATACTATGCAGCTCCGGCGAGGACACTATGCAGATCTTCATCCTCTGAACCAACGAGTCGCGACAGAGGCCGCACTTCGGAGAGCAGGCAGCTTTGCAGTGTGATTCCGCGGGAGAAAGATTCCAGCAACTCCATTGACGGGACAGTGACGGATACATAGACACCACAGCTTATCTTGTATGCGTCAAACGACGTCCACGGCACTTTTCCTTTCCTCCCAGCCCACCTCCATCATGTCTGATTTAGCGTTAAACAGAATCACTAACTGCCATTAATTTAGTTCTTAAAACATGATAAACTAATTCTACATAAACTCAAATAATTTTTGAATGCAACAAAAATAATCAGCTACAAAGTGAATTTTGCAAACTAATCCCTCTGACATATGATGCCCACTAACCAATCATAGGAGGAGAGAGAAAGAGTAATCACTACCATTGGATTGAAAAAGCAAAGAGATCTGACGGCCAACATCAAATAGCGCACCGGTCAGCCAAACATAAGTGTTATGTGCACTGGTGTGCCTTTTTGGCACACCGAATCCGCGCCCAAGAAACAGTTATCCACCATCAAAAATGGAATTACATTAAAAGGTGATTATCTATTCTATTATAAATACATTGACATTCTCAATATATTCAAGATCTAATCTACTAAAAATCTACTTTAAATCTTTATTAACTTAAACATTGAAGTTTCTTGTAAATACCACCTCTACCTCCTCATAATGAACTCAGACGACGAAACCTCGAAACTAGTAAAAATCAAACGCGGCCTCAAAAAGAGCCCGAAGGAAGCAATTTTGCTTTACATTTGTGACATCGTTTTGGAACGGAGTAAGCAATTTTGCTTTACTCAGCATCTATTACAAAGGACTTGTACCTAAAGTAACAACCAATAAATTATCCGTTGGATCTGAAATTCAACGAATAAACAATTGGAAACGAATTAAATACAATGTTAATTTAATGTAATCCTTGACCACCAAACCACGCTATAAAATTTCAACACCAAAATAAAAATCCAAATTAACTGACAAGAAAAAAGGAGTCCAATTATATGCAGTCAATCCGGAAGGTTTCCCTGTAAAGCCGTGGTCTCCTCCTCTTTCTCCAGACCACCACCGTCGCCACGCACCAAATCAGACAACACTTTCCCCGGCTCCTCCGCAACATTGTCCCCCACAAGCACTGCAACCACCTCCTTCATCGTTGGCCTCCTCTGAGGCTCAGGGTGGCAACAAGCCAACCCAAGCTTGAGCACCATCTCCATGTCCCCAACCTCATACTCCCCTTCAATCCTCGGGTCCGCAGCCTCACACATCCTCCCACTGGCGTACAGCTCCTTCACCCAGTCAATTAGCACCACCTCCTCTTCCGCCGCCGACGTCTCAATCGGCCTCCTCCCACATGCCACCTCCAAAAGCACCACTCCAAAACTATAAACATCACTCGCCGAAGTTGGCACCGCCACAGTAGCCAACTCTGGCGCGAGGTACCCCAATGTGCCAACGACACGCGTGGTGTTGGGAACCTCCCCCTGCTGGTATAGCTTCGCCAAACCAAAGTCCCCAAGCCTCCCCCTCATGTCAGAGTCTAGCAAGATATTACTAGACTTAATATCCCTGTGAATAACAACCTACCTTGCACAGATTAGAACATGAATGAGTATTAAAATAGTAATAATACTGTACGATGCTTATTATCAAACAGTTGGTAGGCATAGATAACAACCTGGTCCCACCCGTGGTGAAGGTAGTTGAGCCCCTCCGCCACGTCGACGAGCACCCTTCGCCTCCTCCCCCATTCTAGAAGCTTCGGCGGGTTGTCAAACACCCACTTGTTGAGGCTCCCGTTGGGCATGAAGTCATAAACCAGCATAAGCTCGTTTCCTTTTCTGCACCACCCTCTCATTTGGACCAAGTTCTTGTGCTGCAGCCTCCCCATGCTTGAAATTTCCGCCATGAATTCCCTCACGCCTTGCTTTGAGTCGTGGTTGACGCATTTCACGGCAACCTCTGTTTTGTTCTGAAGCATTCCTCTGTATACTCTTCCGAACCCGCCGGAGCCTAGAAGGTTCTCCCTCCTGAATTCTCCCGTTGCGGTTCTGAGTTCGTCGTAGGAGAATCTGTGGGGCCAGTACTCCAGTTCCCAATCCTCGATCTCTTCTTCTTCCTCCTTCATCTTCTTTCGCCACCACAGGTAACAGATCGAGACAAAGATTGCCACGAAAGCGACGCAGCCAAGAACGATTCCGGCGATTGCGCCGCCGGAGAGAGAGGAAGAGGAGGTTGTAGGCTGGAAAACTGGTAAATTAGTTGTATTTATGTCTCTTGCGGAACCTAAAGTGCTGAAACTCCATGCGAGTACTCTCTGTTCCTCGATCCAATTGGTTTTCGAAGCAGAGAACCCAACGAACATATCAGAAGACAAGTAGTTCGCCATTTCCGGGTCTGTGTACGAGAGAGTTGGTTTCTTCGGGCGGGGAAGCCCCACCGGAGCGACGGTGACGTTGATCTGCATAGTCTCGCCGTCGAAATCGATCCAAGCGTGAACGTTCTGTCCCGTTCGCATTCGGAGGGGGACGAATCCTCCGGTGGAGTTGTAGTACCCTGCGGGCTGAGTTTTCTTGGAAACGATGTTGTTGAGGTCGATGCCGAGGTGGTTGTCGTCGGGGTCGCCGAACTCAGGGTTCTGGCCTGTGTCAAACTCGACGGCGAGGAGCGGGAACAGGGGAGGTGAGGTGGCGTTGGTGAAGAGACCGAAGTACTGGCTGGCGAGTGCGCCGGGAGGGGAGGTTGTGTTGCAGAGAACGAAAGCGAGGCCAAATCCGGGACTCGTCGGGATCTGCGGCAAGATGGAGAAGACGAAGGAGGCCGAGAAGGAAGAGAAGTTGCTTGAAGAAGAAGAAGAAGAAGGGAAGGGTTTCTTGATGGTGACTTTTTTAGTGTAGAAGGCTCTGCCGAAGGAGTATTGGTTGGAGTCGTTGGTCATGCGGACGACGGAGGAGTCTACGAGCGCGTCGGCGATGAGGGTCACGTTGGTGGTGTTGGTGGCGCCGGTGAAGGAGTTGAAGAGGAAGTCCACCGCGGAGATTGGGTTGAGGCAGAGTAAAAGCTGGAATATGAAGAGGAAAAATTGGAGGGTGTCCATGGTGGGTTGCCGGGAAGTTTGCCAATTATGGGGAAATGACTAAAATTGGAGTTGAGTTGATGTTTAGTTGTTGGTATGAGAAATGTGAGGGGTTTTATTGGGTTGACCTTTGAATATTCAGTGACTAGTAACCTGGAAAGTGCCAACAGTTGCTGATCCATCATCAGATAATCTTGTTTGAGTGTGTTACTTTTTGGACCTTGAACTAACCCAGCGCCGGATCGATAATTTGGACCATTAAATGAATTTATAATAAAATATATTTTTTAAATTTTTTAATAATTATTTTATTTAATTTTAATTATAAATTAGTTATTTATATATTATTTAATTATAAAATTTAATTTTTATTTTATAAATTATTCTTTTATTATTCATTTATCATGTTTATTGAAAATTAAAAACTAAAACAATAATAAATTAGATCTTTTATTAATAGTAATAAATATTTTACGATTCTAATCGATTATAATTTTATTATTTATCCAGTTACATAGTGTTAGATTGGGAAAATCGTATTAGTTAGAAATTTAATTGATTGGATACACACTAATCGATTGAAATTGAGACTTTCCAAACTTCAATCGATTGGAATTGATACACAATCGAATTTTGTAAGGTATGTGGGGTTTTTCTTATTCAATCTGATTGGTTTTTATTGAAATCATCAAAACAATCTGGATTTAGTTAATTCAATCTATTGGTTCTGTTATTTTCTCAATAAATTCATCTCCAAAATCTTGTTCGGATTTATATTGTTCATCCATCATATCTTGGTCACATACTAGCTCTTCTTGTTGGTTAATGTCATCATCCTCATGGTATTGCTCATCCATTTCAGTGTCTGTAAATATAACTGACACCTTAAAAATTTACCAATGAAAAATTTTTTTAATACACTACGTCCAATAACACTAAAATCATTTTTACTTTTGTAAAAGATGTTTTGAAAAAAATATCATTTAAAAAAATATCATTTTTCAAAACTCTGCACTCTATATTTTTTATAGAGTTTGCCTAATCCTGAACTCTATAATTTTTATAGAGTTCGCCTAACCCAGCGAACTTCACTTGAATTTTTTCAAAATCAACCAAACTCAAATTTATTTTTAAGTCATTATCATTGTCTATAAAAGTATATAGGAGTACACAAAGATATACAGAAATGACTTTTTTAACATTAATGGCAATCATTATCATTGTTTTCAGAAATACACAGATATACGGGAATAAGCCATATTTAACAAGAATTTTTTTCATTATCAATTAAAAAAAAACTATTATGTTTAAGAATTTGACTTAGCCATTTTTTTAGAATTTGAAGGCAAACTCTATAAAAATTATAATGCGGCGAACTTGCTTTGCATAAAAAAACTCGTATTTGGAGAATTAAAGTTGATGAGGTTTTCGAAAATAATAATTTAGTGAGGGAATAACAAAACTAATCGATTGAACTAACTAAACCCAGATTGCTTTAATGATTTCAATCGATTGGGTAATATGACCAATCGATTGAATAAAAAAACCCCACATACCTTGTAAAATTCAATCGATTGAAGTTCGGGAAGTCTCAATTTCAATCAATTGTATTTCTAACAAACACGATTTTTCCAAACCGATACGTATGTAATTGGGTTAATAAAATTTTCAATCCGCGAATAGAGTTAAGGTAGAGTCCAAACCTTACCCTATCTTTAGTTAGACGGGATCTCACTCTCTTTAGTTAGACGGGATCTAGTTAGGAAAGCAGGTAATCATATCTTTAGCTTCCTCGATCTAAGTCTTATTACGCCTTATGAGTTGAGAAGCCGTAAAGAAGGCAGAGATGAAGACTTCTATTTAAGGTGAACACTAAGAAGTCAGAATAAAAGTTTAAGAAGCGGGACTAAAGTCATTCAATTTAGTTATAAGTCAGGATTGATGTATTTAGAGATAAAGAAGTCTTTCTATTTTGATTTACTTTAAAACTTACCTTCATTCAGACCGGGCAATTTGAAAGAATCAATGCCTATCTGCCTTTTACTTTCCACTCCCGCTTTAAGAGATATGGTAGGCCTGAAAATATGAACCCGAACTAGTAGTATTAGAATACAATTCCGTCCGGGATAAATATTGAAAGTTAGAAGTTTTTCTTTATTTACAAGCCTGTCCGGAAGATAGTTTAGGTACCCTTGAGATTTCTCCATCTAACTCTACATGCCCTCAAGAGGGGCAGAGGGTAAGATAAGCAGAAGATTTATCTTTCTATTGACTTACACGTCCGTATTGTGATTGAAAATGCCTGAAAAATCAAGAAAAAAATAGTCAGATTTGTTTGCAAGGGGTAATAGAAAATTACTCATTTTTCTGAGATTAGTCTTTTTCTTTAGTGTTGCCCTCCCTTCTAGGGAGTCAAGTCAGTAAAATCTCGAACAATTAGTCTATTTAGTTACAAGGCCTTAAGTCTAAAAGAATAGCTAGTCAGTCAAAAAAGCAGTTTCCGAAGTTGACCTCTTTGAACCAGTTAGAATAGTATATATATAATCGTATAAAAATATATGCCTACACTAATTTTTAGTTAATATGTTTTTATATAAATATATTATTTAATTTATTTTTAATATATAAATAATAAAATTATTAATATAATA
>NC_029772.3:74212372-74217555 GCF_000817695.3 Arachis duranensis | reverse complement strand
ATTAGATCACTATATTACTTTTAATTTTGTAATTAGATATTTTTTAATGTAAAAAATGTTTGAATTAAATGAATATTTTTTCGTAAATTAAATATATCTATAATTAAAAACCTAATTACATCTTTAACTATATATTTTTTAGAAAAAATATTCTATTAATTTTAACTTTTTTGACATAAAAAATTCTAATTACAAAATTAAAATGATTATAGAGATCCAATTAAAAAAGTTATAAAAATATAATTACAAATTTAATAAAATTACAGAGATCAACATAATAATTAAACTTAAAAAAATTCTCACCACTACTAAAAAACTACCTATTTTAGACATATTTATAGACAGATTTGATCTTCATTACAGATGAATTTTTGGTTACCAACGGATTTTGTTCATTGATAAAAGCCTCATTGATTAATATTTACCGACAAATTTTTTTCCATTGGTAATTTATTGACAGATTTGTCAACAGATTTTCCTTTGGAAATTGTCCCTTCCATTTCACTAAAAACCTCTGATTTTTTTACTAATTTTCTGTTGATAACTAGTGACAAATTTTTCGAGAGATTTTCAGTCGGTAACTAGAGTCAAACTTTTTGATAGATCTTCTATCGATAATTAGAGATTTATAGCCTATAAAAATATTCACAACATTAAATATAGACGAATTTTCTGTCTGTAAACCCTACAATAAAGTAAAACAAAAATTTATTTTTTAGATTTTTTCATTACAAAATAAACCTGTTTTCATACAAAATAAATATAAATTTAATCAAGACAAATTTTCATCTAACATGTATTCAGAAATTCATAATATTTCAAAAAATAAACAAATTTATTGTATTATTAAACTAGAATAAAAGTACTATAAACAAACAACTCAATTTAAAACATGAATAAAATATATTGATACATTAACTATAATCCTCTGTATTGTTTAATCATACTAAAACAATCAGCTATAGTCCTTAGTGTCATTTTCATCATCATCATCATCATAGTAGTTCTCATCCAAAGAGATTAAAGGTGGCAGTAGCGATAGTTGTAGTAAAACAGCACTAGAACTACTTGATGCTCTAACCTTGTAATAGCTAACGTAAGCCTCATTCCATCTCTTCTGTTTCAGTTTTTCTTTCTTAGCCTTTCCAATTGGCCATTCTAACTTCTCTAACAAGCATGATCATTTCTAAATTATAAGGTAACAAACCTTTAGGTATTCATCCACATCAGCCTTAATCTGCTTCGCTTTAATAGCAGCATCGACCTCCGAAAGAATCCTTGGGGATTGAGTAATTTATTGAAGCATTACCAGTCAGCATTTTTGGCATAAAGCTCCTGTGACTTATCAACTCAAACCAAGCAAAACTGAAAAAACATTTCCACCAACGCAGTAAATAATTATAGAACAATTTAACAACAGGTGGGAAAGATGTTATCAGGAAAATAAATTCATTTTTGGTGTACACAAATACAACCTTTAAGAGATACTGGTATGTCTTCTATTCGTGAAAGATTTAATACAGTGAACCAGAAGAAAAAATTAACACAAATAAATATCATCTGTTTTTCTACAAACAAGAAGTCTCAACCCAGCCAATGAGTTATAGTTCAAATCGCATAATCTTCCCATATTCACTTAAGAGGTCGCGGGTTCGAGTTTCTCTATCTTTGGTAAAAAAAAATAAAAAAAGAAGTCTCAACCCATAAAATTTGCCATTCCACTGCAATAGATCATGTGGAGTTACAAGCATATGAATAGATATTGTTCCATTACTGCAATAATACCGTCAAACAAGTCAGCAAAACAACATTCTTAGCCTCACCTGAAAGCAGGAACCTTGAGGGGCTGCAAAGCATGGAAAGTATTGGCAAAAGCAATCAAAATCTGCAAAATATGAATTATTATTAGTCAAGCACACAAGTGTCTTTCATTTCCTGGACAGTATCATCGGGAATGAAGAGCATAACAGAGTAAATAAAAAAAAACCCACAATGTCTAATGAAACAACCATCATAAACAGTTTAATATATACAAACCTTTGCTGAAAATTTTTAACAATGTGAATATCAACCATATCTTGTTTGTTTGAAGTGATTTTGTACATCTTTTCAATGTCCTCCCTACCACCCATACATAAAATAACTCCTTTTACTATTAATAATTTTTTATATTAACAAAAGACACATTTTGTTCATTATGTTCGAGCAAATTGTTTACTTATTGTCCCTTTATCTAATAAGCAAATTAACGAGCTTAATTTTATTCAGTTTATCAATCTAGATATAATTTCATTTGAATCTCTCCCATAAAATAGTTTTAAATAGTAGTATTGTGATTTGAATGCACAAATCCATCTAAACCACTATTATTTGATAAATCATCTAAATGAGATGTGTAATGAATCAACTCAATGTAATGAATCATTTGATGAGAGCTTGCTTGCCTACCCATAGCTTTCTCAATAAATTCAGTAACAGATTATGGCAAATGCAGAAGATCAAACACAATTAAAAACAACTTCAACATAAAAACTAATAGGAAACTTTTTTTATCAAAGTGACAAATACCTGGAGATTTGCACCAATCAGTAACAGGTTCAAGTGAACGAAGATCTAGAAGCAAATTAATGAACAATCTGAAATACGGTCTTGGATTAAAAGAGGCCTCCTTCTCTTCTGCATCTTTTGGAATATCATTACAGAATTCATAAAGCCAACGGAGGAGAGAAATTAAGTTTGCCTACACACCTTAGAAAGAAGAAAGGATTTGTTTGATCCCTGTTCAAACAAATAACAAATTAGAGAAAGCTAAAGAAATACCCAAACCAACATAAAAATAAAATGGCATATAGTGGCAACCTTCAATGTGGAGAAGCCAAGCTTGACATAAATTAAGCTTGCAATAAAAATGTTAAACTCGAGTTCAATTTTTTGTTACTAGTATAAGAATCACTTTCATTAAAGATTTATAAATATTTTCTGGTTTTAAATCATCCAAATACAGTCTTAATTTTAATAGAATAACTAAAACTATCGAAAATTTTGCTTTCAAAAATATGAAAAGAACATACCGTGATTGCTGGGTTTTGAAAAGGAAATAGAGGCGCTTAATCAATGCATAAAATGGGCAAAGAAATGTAGTTAATCAATTTATAAACAAACATGATCAATTTGTCTTGGAATTCGAAATGAAGTCAGCAATACATAAATCCTTATTCACAATGGTTATAAAAAATAGTCGCGAGTAATGCAGTGCAGGATTATACCAGTCTAAGAGTGGTCCAGATTATACAAGACAGCTCTTTGTCCATGTACTCATTACTCAACCAGAAAATAATTAGTACGTACACAACTTCAGACTTGAAAGACCATCTACATTAATAAAATTAAAACAAATAACTCAATTATTCTACACGAACATTATTTAAGCATGCCCAAAGATTTCCTATATTTATTTATTACAGATTGCAAACATGATACTTACTTTATTTCTCCAGGAATCCTTTAAGTTTCAACAGAATAAAGCAAACTATAGAACAAACATAACTTTAAATTCAAATAGAGAAGCATCCTTACAAGATTGGACGTGCAGCACCCAAATGCAATAAACTGACAAGTCCCAGAAGAATCAATAGATATCCCTATACATGAACAAAGAAAGAAGAAATAATAAAAAAACAGACAGTGTGCTAATAACGAATGAAAGAACGAATTGCTATAAAGAGTGATATTGAAATAAAAGTTTGATTGGTACTGGAAGATAATAAAAGCAATTAAAGAAAGGCAACAAGATAACCCACGTAAAAGGCATCTAAATCCAGAATTTCCATCTTGCCCATATTTTCACAAGGTAACATGCAACACAGTCCCTTGAAGGGCTTAACTCAGGATGTTAACAACTAATTGGCAAAACATCTAAAAGATAGAGCAAGAAAATGGAATAAAGTATCAATTCAAAGAAAATGTCAAGAACACATTAGTCTTAGACTCTTAGTTCAATTGCCTCCTCCTTTTGGAGTTTGTTCTTTTCGTTATCTCATACATACTCGCGCTATTCTTCCTTAGAGAACTGCTTTGACAAATTCCTACAAAGTCTCATTTGGGTAGAAAAATTCCCAATTAATTTGGAGATCCTTTATTCTCCTAGACTACAAGTTCGTTTGGTTCCTATCTACTCAACAAATGCCTTCTACCAATCTACTACCCTCTTTCATGCCTTTTTGACTACTAGTACCAAGGCCGGATAAGAGGCATGATCCCCAACAGAAACGCAATCACTTGCTGTCTATCCAATAGAGGTCTTACAGAGCAATTTATTGGCTAAATGCTAATTCAATTATTACAAACCTTTGAAACAAAAAGAGTTAACAACTGCTCTTGTTGACAATGAGAGATTGCTGGAGTTCCATATTTAGCAATTTCACATAAAACTTTTCAAGCAGCTTAAAAATGGAGAATAGATTATAGAGAAAAAGATCCATATAATTAAAATGAAGGGAAATAAAAGAACGGAAGGTGTGCAATTACATTTATGATATCCTCAATATCTTCGACACTGAAGTTATGCCAAAATCATTTGAAAAACGGATAACAAAAAACAATTTATGTCTAAATTATTGGAAGTTCTTATATCTTTAATTCATGTTTAACATATGCAAATTTTAATATCAAAGTATTTTTCCTTGACAATTGCCCATAGTTATCAGATCCGAATCGGTGGTCGAACCGGTTAGGTTACTGGATCACTGGGTCATTAGTTTAACCGGTGGATTACTGATTGAATCGGTTGACTCGGTCCTATGTAAATAAAAAATAAAATATAATAAAAAATTTAGAATTAAAAATTTAAAATACATATTTTTACTAATATTTTAAAAATATATAGCTATTCTAAATGTAAATAAATTTTTTGTTGATAATTATTCCTAGTAAAAATATACTAATTTTTTCTATAGAAGTACAGATAAAAACTTTTTTCTGACTATAAGTTTATGTTTTTTTATTTGTTCAAAATTTTTTTGTAAAATCTGTATATTTTTGTAAAATAAAATTTATCAAAAAGTATTTGTTTGTAATAAATATAGTTCACAGACTAATAGATTGATTTAAAAAAATATTTATTTTGTTTATCTTTTTAAAAAAAATTTTAACAAAGACAAATTATTTTATATTTAGATAAATTT
>NC_029772.3:74192092-74211995 GCF_000817695.3 Arachis duranensis | reverse complement strand
TATTTAATAATTAATATAAGATTAATATTTTTATTAGTCATTTTTAATTTAATATTAAAATTAGTTTAATAAGATAATTTATTTAATTTGAAATAAATTTAACAGAATAATTTTATATATTTATAATCAAATATAATAAAATATTAGACTGAATTCTATTGACTATCAAATATTTAGATTGAATGATATATCATTTGTTAAATATTAAAAGATTTTTTTATCACTTTTAATAAATATAATATTTATTAGTTATTTTTATCACAATTTTCAAATTATTTTCAAATAAATGTTGATTGCGGCTTTATTGTCACATTTCAACTGGCTTGGCAATTGTAGTGAAAACTCAATCTCAGTCATCAATTTTCTTATCCACAATACTTCAGTTATACCTTTAACGATCCCTCGAAATTCTGTCTCTACGCTTGAAAGTGCTACAACTTTCTGCTTCTTGCTTTTCCAAGTTACTAGGTTATCTCCAACAAGTGTAAAGTAATCAGCTGTTGATCTTCTATCATTTGGGTTGCCTGCCCATTCTGCGTCAGTGTATGCCTCAACTTTCAAATCGCCATTCCTTTTGAATATGACTCCACCTCCTGAGCTCCCTTCAAATATCGAACCATCCTCATAGCGGCTTCCATATGATCTTCTTGTGGCCTATGTATAAACTGACATACTATTTCCACAGCATAAGCTATGTCAGGCTGAGTATGG
This sequence comes from Arachis duranensis, assembly GCF_000817695.3. NCBI lineage: Eukaryota > Viridiplantae > Streptophyta > Magnoliopsida > Fabales > Fabaceae > Arachis > Arachis duranensis. The sequence continues at coordinate 74,211,284 of NC_029772.3, read as the reverse complement.
GATAAGTAAATTAGTTTCCCAACCAGTCCCTGGTACCTTTCCTTATCTGCCAGGGTGGCACCTTCTTCTATTTTTAACTTGTGATTAACTTGCATGGGTGTATCTATTGGTTTGCAATCCACCATTCCTGTTTTTGCCAGAAGGTCCAAAATGTACTTTCTTTGAGAGATAAAAATTCCTTTGCTGGAACATAGAAACTCTGTTCCTAAGAAATATTTTAGTCTTTCCAAATCCTTCATTTTGAAGTCTGTAAATAGGTTCCTTCTCAATTTTGCGATTTCTTCAGCATCATTTCTCGTTACGATCATATTATCCACATAGATTATTAGACAAGTGATTAAATCTCCTCGTTTTTTAAGAAAAAGGGTATGATCAGAGTTGCTTTGCTTGTACCCATACCTTTTCATGGCCAATGTAAATCTTTCAAACCAGGCACATGGAGATTGTTTAAGCCCATAAAGAGGCTTCTTTAACCGGGAAACTTCATGTTTTCTAAATCCCATTGAGAAATCTGGAGGAGCTTTCATGTACACTTCTTCTTTCGACTCTCCATGCAAGAAAGCATTCTTGACGTCAAATTGATGGAGTGTCCAATCTTCATTTGCTGCAATTGAAAACAACACCATGATAGTATTAATCTTTGCAACTGGTGAAAAAGTTTCAGTGTTGTCGATACCATAAGTCTGTGTATAACCTTTGGCCACCAACCGTGCCTTGTACCGTTCAATGATGTCGCCTGCCTTGTGTTTAATGGTGAAAACCCATTTGCACCCGACTGGCATTTTTCCAATCGGTAGGATACACTTCTCCCAAGTTTTGTTCTTCTCTAAAGCTTCCATTTCTGTATTTATGGCTTTTCACCATTCAGCTTTCTCATTGGCTTCCTAAACAGTTCTTGGAATGTCTTTTGTCAAGAGTGTGGTAGAAAAAACCTTTGCAACATTTGTTATTCCTTCTCTAGCCACCCTTATTGGGTATCTTGAGTTACGGGAAACATGTTCTAGTGAGTACCAATTAGGAGGCATCCCTCTGTTTCTTCTTAGAGGAAGAATAAAGGTATTGGGCTCTGGTTCTTCATGTTCCCATGCTATACTATTATTGTTAGTGGCCTCATTAAAAACAAGGAGTAAATTATCAGATTAGCAATTACTTACCTCTTGTCTGACATTCTCAAAAGGACTCTCATTGGTTGTATGTACCAAGTTATTTTCTACGTTGAGTGAAGTATGCTCGGTGGCTCCATCTACTTGCTCTATTTGAACAGTTTCTGGGCAACAAAGGTTATTTAGCCAACTTGGTAGTTCATTATTGTTCTCCCCTGAATGCCATGTTGGCGGCTGAAGTAAAATTCGGATTCTAAAAAATCACAATCCATGGTCACATGAATACGAGGAGTGATTGGATTGTAGCACCTATACCCCTTTTGGTGTGTAACACACACAACGAAAATACATTTTTCTATATAAGAATCAAGTTTGGTTCTATTAACTTTGGGGATATGGACAAAGACAGAACATCCAAATACTCGAGGTGGTAAGGTTAGAATAGGCAGGATTGGAGTCTAAGTAGCCAAGACTTGTAAGGGTGTTTTGTGGTGGAGAACTTGGGTAGGTAGGCGATTCAGTAAGTAAGCAGAGGTCGCTATAGCTTCAGGCCAAAAGGTTTTTGGAACTTGTGCATCAAAAAGCATGGCTCGGGTCATCTCAAGTAACTTACCATTCCGTTGCACAGCCACACCATTTTATTGGGGTGTATTTGGGCAGAAAGTTTGATGAATAAAACCATTTTTTATAAAAAAAACGTGCATTAATTGGTATATAAATTCTCCACCATTATCTGAGCGAAGTACTTGGATTTTCTTGTTGAATTGAGTTTGAATCATTTGGAAGAAAGCAAAGAATTTATCAGGCACTTCAGATTTGTGTTATAAAATATATACCCAAGTCATGCAAAAGAAATCGTCCACAAATAATACAAAAGATTGAAAATTATTATGGGAAATAGAGACTGGACCCTACACATCAGAGTGTATTAGAGAAAAACTGGAATTGGCTCTAGTGTTGTTTGGAGGAAAAGAAACTATGTGATTTTTTCCACGAATACAAGTTTCACATTTGAGAGGTTCAGTGCTACTTGTAAAAAGACTAGGAAATAAAAACTTGAGGTACCCAAATGAAGGATGTCTGAGATGCCTGTGCTATAACCAAAGTTGCTTAGTAACCGTTCCGTGAGCAAGCATGGCATGACCCTGGTGTGCTACTTCATCAACGTAGTAAAGGCCTTCTCGCTCAGTACCATGCCCAATGATCTCCTTTGTAAGAATCTCCTGTAAAAGACAAAAAGTAGAGTACATGAGTACCACACAATTTAGTTCCTTTGTTACTTGACTAATAGACAATAATTTTAATGATAGTGCAGGGACACACATGCAATTTTTTAGTTTCAATTTTTCTGAAAAAGTAATGGAGCCAACTCCTTTAACATCAATTAATTCTCCACTAGCTGTTTCAATATGCGCTTTTGAGGATATAGTCAAGCTGTTAAAATCATGAGGTCATGAGTCATAGTATCGATAGCACCGTAATCGAAAATCCATTCATTTATTTTATTAATTGGATTCTAGTTTTGGGTCTCCCTTTCATATTAAGTTGCGACTTGGGCTGATGGTGCGCGGAATTTAACTTCGCACAATTGAACCAGCAAGTGCACTGGGTCATCCAAGTAATACCTGAGGTGAGTCAAGGTCGATCCCACAAGGATTTTCGGCTTGGATCAAACAGTGGTTAAGTGCATAAAAGTAAAATAAAGATAATGTTACTCAGTGGTTGTGGATTCAATGATAAAAAGATGGTTAAGGCTTCGAAGATGTACCATCATACCTCCCATCTTTAGAGTGAAGCCAGGAAGACCACGGATGGTGAGGATCAGAGAACCTGATAAGAACCATTCTCAGACAAAGCTTAGGAGGACGGGTACACTTGTTACACGTAGCAACTACGGACAATATGGACATAATAGAAGGCATTGTCCTAATCTAATAGTGTCAGGTATCAAGTAAATTTGAATATACAAACTATTGTTTTACTGTTTTCTTTTCGAAATTATAGGGTGTTTAATGTGTTTAGTGGATTAGGTTGTGATAGTATAACATATGGTGTGTGAAAATAGATTATGCTGTGTTATAAATTGCTGTTTTATCAATGTGGATTGCAAATAGATTATGCTGCCTTATAAATAGATTATAAGAGGATTATAAATTGATTATGATGTGTTATAAATTGCTATTTTATCAATGTGAATTGCAAATAGATTATGCTGCCTTATAAATAGATTATAAGAGGATTATAAATTGATTATACTGTGTTATAAATAAATTATAAATGGATTATAAATTGATTGAAAAAAGAGTTGAATATTCATGTTGCAACTGCTTGTGTTTTACCTGATTTCAAAGCCCGATGTTGCTGCTGCCCCCAACGAAGAAGATCCAGCTGGTGCTGACACTATGGCTACTGCTGCGGCTGCTACTGTAGCTGTTGCTGATCCTGCAGCTGCTGTTGACACTTATCCTGCTGCCAAAAATAGAACCAGTGTGAATATCCATAGATATGAGAGAATAAGGCAAACAAGGGTAGGCAGGGGTAGGGGAAGGGTGACGAACAGAATTCTCGCGTGGTCTAGAATTTCATCAAAATAATCACGTTGTAAGTATAGTTTCTAAACCAATAGAGAATCCTTTCGTACAAAAGTTTTGGTTGTCACAAGTAACAAAACTCAATAAAATTTATAACCGAAGTATTGAAACCTCGGGTCGTCTCTCAAGGAATTGCAGGGAAGTATGATTTATTATTGGTTATGGAAAAAGGTATATTTTTGGGTTTTTGAAATAGGGAACAAGGAAATAAATTAGAAATAAAGTAAATTAATTATCATGAACACCCTTGCAAGGTATAAGAACTGGAAATCCCATCCTAGTTATCCTTATCAGGTGTGACGAGAATTGTTTATTGCTCAGACTTAGTTAACCCTTACTAAATAAAGGAAAGTCAAGTGGACTAATCAGTTTGATTCCTCAAATCCTAGTCAACTCCTATGGAAAGACTAGTTTTAGAGGGATCCAAATCAATCAGCAAATTCTAATTTTCAATCATCAGATGACTTTGATAACTCAAGTGTCACCAATTACTCAACCAAAGCAAAGAGAGGAGAAAAATCCAAATTATTTATATCATAAATAAAAGAAAGCAATCATAAATCTGAAATACCTCAAATTGCATTAAATAAAGAAATCAAATCTAACATGGAGAATTCATAAATCAAAGTAATAGAATAAATAAAAATAAAAGAGAAACCAAAGTAAAGGAACATTGAACCTGGAATGAAGAAGAAGTAAACCTAACCTAAGAGAAATCCTAAATCCTAAAAACTAGGAGAGAGGAGAGATCCTCTCTCTCTAGAAAAACTAAATCTAAAAACTAAAATTGTGAATTATGAATGTTTTTTCCATGTTGTCCCTTGAATGGATGCATTCCCCCACTTTATAGCCTCTAATATGTGTTTTCTTGGCAATTTTCTAATATGAGTCCAGAAATATCTGGGGACATTTTCTGCAATTTTCTGCACGTGGCATCCGTCACGCGTACGCGTCATTTGGAAGTTTTCCTTGTCACACGTACGCGTCAGTCACGCGTACGCGTCGCTTGTGCTTTGTGCTAGGCATGCGTTCGCGTCGTCCATGCGTGCGTGTCACTTGGGTTTTGCGCGAGTCACGCGTCCGCGTTGTCCATGCGTGCGCGTCGCTGCCATTTCCTTCAAAACTTCATTTTCGCACGTTCCTTCCACTTTTGCATGTTTCCTTCCTGTTCTCTAAGCCATTCCTGTCCTATAAAACCTGAAAATACTCAACACACAGATCACAACATCGAATGGTAATAAAGGATAATTAAAATTAATAATTTTATGGTCTAGGAAATATATTTTCACATATATTAAGGAGTAAGGAAGGAATTGTAAAACCATGCAATTTATATGAGTGAGCAAAGACTTGATAGAAAGCACTCAACTGAGCATAATTTAAATAATAAAATAGTGGTTTATCAACCTCCCCACACTTAAACATTAGCATGTCTTCATGCTTAATCCAAGAGAAACTATAAAGGGGTGAAGGTAGAATGGTGGAATCTATGCAGTACAATCTATCTAAATGCAAGCTACCTAAATGAATCATGTAATTCTAATTACTATCCACCTATATACTCATAGAGCTTACATATGGTCAAATCAAGTCAAATTTTTCAAGGAATCATATATGCACAACAAAGGTTAAACCATATTAAAATATATTCACAATTGAGTTGAGCTAATCAAAAGAATTCATAAACTTGCAAGACAAGCAATGATTAAACATGGATATATGGAATTGAGCTATTGAACCCTCACTGGATTTGTGTTTACTCTCTAATCACTCAGTGTTTGGGGTTAATCACTCTACTCTTCTCTAGTCATGCTTTCTAAAACTTTGTTCTTCATCTAACCAATCAACAAATATTTAATGTACACATGCAAACATCATGAGGTCTTTTCAAGGTTGTAATGGGGCTAAGGTAAATGTGAGGGTGTATATATAAGGCTAAGTGAGCTATAAATTGAATCCTTGATTAGTCTAAGATCTCACCTAACATATACATACTCTATACAATTTTAAAATTATGCCTAGCTACCCAATTTTTCCACTTTTGTATCACATACTCATGCATCAACTCTTCTTTTAATTTTATCACATGTGCATTGATCTTTCACTAAATTTAATATTGGGGTAATTTTGTCCCCTTATTTATTTAATTAATCATAGGGTTTTTTTTGAAAAATAAACACAATATATCAATGCGCATGGTATTTTAATTATTTTGGTCTCATATGAGCATGCACCCAAATTTCAAATAATTTACCAATTTAATACCTTCCTATCAACCCAAGTTCCCACGATTTCCCACACTTAATTGATACATAATCTCTATCTCAAGCTAACCAAAGATTCAATTTAGGATATTTAATTTATTTTTTTGCTTAAGGCTAGTGATGTGGTAAAATTCAGAATAAATGGGGATACAAAGACTCAAGGTGGCTAACAAGGGTGATTTAAAAGGGTAGGCTATTTGGGATAAGTGAGCAAAAATAAATAATGGCCTCAATCATATGCAAGCATGTAAATACATTGAATATTGGACATATAGAATGGAGCAAAGTAAAGTCTGCAAGTATAGAGAAGAAGGGAGAAACACACAGGAATGAAAACTATGGTTAAATAATATAACCATGCAATTAAGCTCAAAAACTCACGGGTTGTTTGTTCTTTGGCTCAAAAACCATATATCAGTTATGTATATCATGCAAATAGAAATTAAGAGTTTCCATTCAACTTAATGTGAATCTTTGAATGGTTCTTATAAAAATAAGTATTTTCCTTGAAAAATGTTGTCAATTTACCAACATTTATTTCTATACATATATATGGTGGGTGGATTGTTGTGATTCTAAAAAACTAAAATTTCTAGTTTACTCTTTATTTTCAATTAAACCAAATTATCATATGCTAAAAGGGTAAACTAAACTAAATAATCCACATATTTTCTATATCACAACTAAATAAGCTAAGAGTGCAAATTAAGCTAAATATCTAAGATATATATACAGCCCAAAATGCAAAATGTAATAAAGTAATAAAAAATACAGCAAAAGAAAATGTGCAAGTATTGAAAGTCAAACAAGATAAAATAAAGGGTAAAGTATATTTTTTGTCCCTAAAGTTTGGCAAAAATTTCAAAAATATCCCTAATTTTTATTTTGTTTCAATTTTGTCCCAAAAGTTTTCGATTCGCATCAAATATACCCTCAACAGCTAAATTTCAAAAACTTTAAGACCAATCTAACAATAATGCATGAAAATTATACTTGATTTGCTTGTGTTGAGGGTTGTTCTTATGAAATTATTGTTGAATTGGTCTTAAATTTTTTGAAAAATTAGCCATCAGGGGTATATTTGATGCAAATCGAAAACTTTTGGGACAAAATTGAAACAAAATAAAACTTAAGGGTATTTTTGAAACTTTTGTTAAACTTCAGGGACAAAAAGTATACTTTACCCTAAAATAAAATAAACTAGGATAAAGGGTCTGAAGGTAGTTCACCAAAATAAAGTTCGCCAGAGATGGCGACCTCCCCACACTTAAATAATAGCATTATCCCCGATGCTCAATCAGGCTGGGTGTGAAGAGTCGTCACCTCCGGAGGGGTGTGCTGGTGCTGTCTGTTTGGGTTCCGGCAGTGAAAGTGTCTGAGGCTCTGCCTGTATAGGTGCCTGTGGGTTTGCTGGCTGTGTCTGCTGAGGCTTCTCATGCTGGGGCTCTGCCTGGTTGGGTCCTGCCTGCTCAGCCTCTGCTCATGCATCCTCCTCCTGGTCATCCGCCTCCTCCTCAGATGGCTCGAATAGTGTGTCAGGCTCGGAGAGGATATCAGTGTGGCCTGACCGGATCATCAATTTTAAATGCTCATAACGTCACTTGCTGTGACACTCAGACCGCTCATATCGCCGCTGGTTGCGGCGCTCCATTAGGTCCAGGCGCTCGAATAGGTGGTGCACAAGGTGGTAGATGGGCTGGGAAGCAGGGAAGGGTGCTGTGGATGTAGGTGGTGCGGCAGGTGCTGAAGGGGCAGCAGAAAATGTGGCTGCATCAGCTGTGGCAGTAAGAGAGGGTGGTCTATAGCCCAGAGCCTGGAACTTCCTGCCATGTGGGATGATCTTCTTGCAGTCGGCGACGGGTGGCTTCTCATCCGCCACCTCCCATGGTACCTCAGCTCGGCGGCCCAACTGAGTAATCAGGTAGGGGAAGGGCAGAGTGCCTCGGACATAAACCCTGGAGATGTAGCACCGGATTAATCAGGGAAGGTACAGGTCCTTGCCTTCCATCACGCACCAGATAAGAGTAATCATGGCAGCTGGCACCTTAGTCTCAAGAGTGCTCGACATCACATAATTGCTTAGGATTTGTTGCCATAGCCGAGCCTCATCATTCAGATAAATAATTTTTATGCTTTTGGGGATTGTTGTTGACTTACTCATAACCCATGGGACAGCAGGATCAATAGCTATAGTGCGCTTCACTGCTTCCCAATCAAAACCCATAAACCTCATATCCTCCTCATCCTGCTGGTAACCATCTGGTCTGTCTGATTTAGGCTGGAAGTTGAGGATATCTTCAATTGCCTCTTCAGTGACTAAAATCTATTTGCCTCTGAGCTGTACTGCATCCAGGGTCGTTTTAAAATAGTTGCAATAGAATTCCTGGACCCAGGATGCATTAACCTCAGTCTTGTTCCTCTTTAGAAAGAACTAGCCTCGCTATTTGATTTGTTCTGTGGTGTACTGCTATAATTCAGCTGGAATTTGGAGGGTCTTTTCTAGATATAAGTTCCTTAAAGTTGCAAAGACTGGATACTTCAGTTCACAGTATTGGTTTGCAAACCTGACTGAGTCGGTTAAAGGCACTAGTTGATCGGCCTTTTCCTGCGGAGTAAAGGTTTTTTCCCACCAGGAATCATCATGTAGTATATCCAAAGTGGTGGTAGATGATTCTCTTCGTTTTCTTTTGCCTATGCTTGTTTTAGCTTTTACTTTTCCTTTAGGGTCAGACATCCTGAAAAGCAGAGGTTCCAGGATATAGTTTATTAAACTAAAGTAGGAAAACAGGAAGGCAAAAAGTGGGTCAGCAATGAAAGCATGGATAGGGAAAAGAGGGAAGAAACTCAAAGCATGAAGTGAGCCAAGGAATTGAAATAAGAATCACAATCCAAGAACCATGATATGCAGAATGCTTGTTGGTCAGGAAATAACAATTAACATGCCTTGAAATTGGTTGAAACTAGTTAGTTAAAAGCTAAGAGAAAAGTTAGAAGGTTAATGAAGTTAAAAGTTAAAAAGTGAAGTTAAAGTTAGTGGCATGGTATTGTAGTTCCTAGTTAACAAAAATATGCACAAACTTGAACAACAAGCAACTCACATTCAAGTGTATATTTCAAATTATTGATGATAAATAATATAAATAAAAGAAGAGCAAAATGAATAAAATCATGAATAATGCGATTTAACTAAGAAGGGAATCAGAAGGAGTAGGAATGGTAGTCCATTCATCCATGAATTGGCTTGGTTGAAACCAATTAGTGCAGAATTCAAAAGTACCAAAGCCAATTCATGAATTCGAGTTGAGTGAAACAATTTGCGAAAAAAAAATTGGACAGCAATTCGGAAGTAAAAATAACGTTCTTGGGACAAGAAAATAGTAGAATAAAAAAGTCAAAATCATATGTAGTGCAGCAGTTGGCAATTATCAAGAAGAACAAAGGAAGGCTCATGATGCAGGTAACATGAAGTAGAACAAAGTAACTGGTTAATTCCTAAATGCAACCAATATCCTTGGTATGAGTAGGAGAAGTCTGAAGTACAAAAGTGTCAAGTGCAACTAAATTTTTCAAAAAGAAATTTTGGTATCATGCCGGCTGAAAATTGGAGGTTCTTGGGTAATAAATAGTAGCAGAAATTCAATTCATATGACATTAAAATAGTGCATAAAAGAGTAGCAAATAGCAAGTCACATTAATTTAGAAAAAGCAAATTCAAAATGCAATTTAGGTGGAAAAATGTCAAAACAGCATTGAATAGCATATTAGTAGTATCAACAGCACAGTAAATTCAAAATTGCGAAACAGATAAAGCAAGTAACAAGAACAGTGCAATTATCAGACTTAAATCCACTAACCACATCCTAGCTACCTAACCTCCTAAAATCCACTACGAACATTCATCTCTAACTAACCTAAATTGAACAGAATTTAACTCAGCTAATTAATCTAATTTAACAGAAGTAGATTTGGAGTTTGCAGAGATAGAAGCAGTGGAACCTGGGAGGGCAGTGGCTAGAAAGTGAGACAAAGAGAAAGGGGGTGGTACGCGGCGCTGGGAGTCCCGTGCTGGTGGGTGGAGGCAGGGGGCGAAAGAGGGATAAGGTGAAGGAGAAGGAAAGAAAAAGGAGAGGGGTGTGGGACGGTGGTGGTGCAGCGGGCGGGGCCGGCGGTGGTGGCTGGTGGCAGTGGGAGAGTGGAGAGAGAAGATAGGGATAATGGTGGAACATTGGGGAGGGGAGAGGGGGGAAAAGTGACGCGAAGGGGGGTTAGGGTTTTCGCGTCAGGGGTTAGGGAATTCAAATCCACGCGGACGCGTGGGTTACGCAAGAGCGTGGGTGAGGCAAAAGTGCAATGATGCAAAAGCATCATTGACGCAAACGCGTGGGTAGGGGTAAGTGGAAATGGTGCGTCCGCATGAGGTACGCGGTTGCGTCAACCAGAATCGTGGTAAACGCACGAAACCAGCGTCGTTTTGGCGTAATGAAAAAGTGAAGAATGGGTAGTTAGGTTAGCTTTGAAATTGTATAGGATGTCATAGGTTAGGTGGGAAGTTTAAGCTTATCAAAGATTCAAATTTCAAGGTCACTTAACCAAATATGCATCCTACGTTGACCCTAGCCCCATTACAACCCAAAGAAAAGACATCATGATAGATGTATGCATGCGTGAAATATATGTTGATTGTTAGAAGAAGAAAAAATCTTGGAAAGCATAATTAGGAGAGAATTGAGAGAATCAACCCTAAACACTTGAGCGAATAGAGTGCAAATACATCCGGTGAGGGTTTGATGCTCAATTACATGTTTTCACCTATGATAATTTTCATGCAAGTTTGTAAAAATATTTAATAACTCAATTCAATTGTGGATTAGATTTACTAGTCCTTAGCCCTTGTACATATATACTTCTTGGAAATTGATTTATTTTGACCAAGCAATTGCATTCATTTAGATAGTTGCATATAGGTAGATTACATTTAGTTAGTTCCCATTGAATAAATGCCATACCCTTACTTCATTCTTGGTTTTAGCATGAGGACATGCTTGGTTTAAGTGTGGGGAGGTTGATAAACCCCATTTGTAGGGTTTATCTTGTGCTTGATTTAAGGGATTTTATGACCTTTTACCCACATTTATCCATTGAAATAGCATGGTTTTATAACTTCTCATTTAATTGTGCTTAAGAGTGAAAACATGCTTTTTAGGACTTAAAATAGCTAAATCTAATTCTCCTTGATTCCATTAGATGCCTTAATATATTTGCTAAGTGATTTCAGATTTAGGAGGCAAGGATTGGACCAAAGGAATGAAGGAAAAGCATGTAGAAATGGAGAACTCATGGAGAAATAAAGGAAACGCAAAAGCTGTCAAGCCGACCTCTTCACACTTAATCAACCATAACTTGAGCTACGGAGGTCCAAATGATGTGGTTCCAGTTGGGTTAGAAAGCTAACATTCGGGGATTCGAAATGATATAAGATTTCTCATAGTTGCTACATGTATGGTGACGCACACGTGAACTGTACGCGCACGCATCGTTGCTGCCATATGATCCACTTAAAGCAATACGTGGCCAGCGAATTCTAAAGCCTTGTGGGCCCAATCCAATTCATTTCTGATGCTATTTAAGCCAAGGATTGAAGAGGGATGGGAGAGTTAGTTACCATTAGTTTAGTTTAGTCATAGTTTAGTTTTAGAAATAGTTTCTAGAGAGAGAAGCTCTCACTTCTCTCTAGGATTAGGATTAGGATTAGGTTTAGTTCTTAGATCTAGATTTTAATTCATCTTCTTCTAAGAACTAAACCTAATCCTAATCTTAATCCTAGAGAGAAGTGAGAGCTTCTCTCTCTAGAAACTATTTCTAAAACTAAACTATGACTAAACTAAACTAATGTTAACTAACTCTCCCATCCCTCTTCAATCACTGGCTTAAATAGCATCAGAAATGAGTTGGATTGGGCCCACAAGGCTTTAGAATTCGCTGGCCACGTATTGCTTTAAGTGGATCATATGGCAGCAACAACGCGTGTGCGTACAGTTCGCGTGCGCGTCACCATACGTGTAGCAACTATGAGAAATCTTATATCATTTCGAAGCTCCGGATGTTAGCTTTCTAACCCAACTGGAACCGCATCATTTGGACCTCTGTAGCTCAAGTTATGGTCGATTAAGTGCGAAGAGGTCGGCTTGACAGCTTTTGCGTTTCCTTTATTTCTCCATGAGTTCTCCATTTCTACATGCTTTTCCTTCATTCCCTTGGTCCAATCCTTACCTCCTAAATCTTAAATCACTTAGCAAACATATCAAGGCATCTAATGGAATCAAGGAGAATTATATTTAGCTATTTTAAGTCCTAAAAAGCATGTTTTCACTCTTAAGCACAATTAAAGGAGAAGTTATAAAACCATGCTATTTCAATGGATAAATGTGGGTAAAAGGTCATAAAATTCCTTAAATCAAGCACAAGATAAACCCTACAAATGGGGTTTATCACGTAACTCTCTGTTTCAATGGGGGGCAAAAATTTTTAGGCGACGCGTATGCTCACGCGTGGTGGGTGTAAGTGAAAATGACGCGTACGCATCATTGAGGCGCATGCGTGGCCCAATTTATGCCTAACTCATACCAGCTGCACGATTCCAGCCCAACTTTTTGAGCGTTGGATGGTGACGCCGATTTGGAATCGACGCCCTCGGGTGGCCCATGCCTACGCGTGGTGAGCCGCGCTTTTTTTTAAAGAATATGCAGAATGCCAAATGCAGATGTGGATGTGGATGTTATGAATGATACTAGGGAAAATAAAATAAAATATAACAAAAAAAAACAAACAAAACAAAATAAAATTAAAATTGAAAGGGAACGATTATACCATGGTGGGTTGTCTCCCACCTAGCACTTTTAGTTAAAGTCCTTAAGTTGGACATTGATGAGCTCATTGTTATGGTAGCTTGTGCTTGAACTCATCCAGGAATCTCCACCAATGTTTGCAATTCCAATAGCCTCCAGGGTCCCAAACTAGGCACGTAAAGCCTTCGAGCAAGTTAAATCAGGTTTTTAGGTTCCAGGGGTAGTGATTAATAGAATGAATCCCAGGATCCCAAACCTTGCTTTTATACCCGTCTTCGCTTTGATTTGCATTGTTCCAACCGGGCGGTACGCAACCTGAATTTCCACTGAGATACCCAAACTTCTTCCGAAATCCACTCAGTCGAGCTTTATACCAATCCTTGCACCGCAAATTAAAGCATGGAACCTTATTAAATCTTGCAGACCAACTTCTATCACTAGCCATCTCCCTCTTACTCTTAAAGTCACAAAGAGCTCTAAGCTGGCCATCTGTTTCAAGCAAACCATATTCAAGTGGCAAGGTGAAGATAAAGGTCAAGGAGTTTACCCGGGTGGTAATGGCTTTGGGAGAGGTGTTTCCAGTGGTCTTGCAAGCTCCACTTCTTTGTACTCCTCTGTGAACACTTCCATTTTCTGACAAACCTCTTCAACTGCAACCACGTCTAGATCAAAGTCTTCGATTTCTTCCTCATCACTCAAGTCATAAGTTGGAGGTTGAGAAAAGTCTACCGCCACATCGTTTTCGTATTCACTTGGGGAAGATTCTTCAAGCTCAAATAGTTCAATTGGGGATGCAAGTTCATCACTAGAAGAGTTTAATTCATGATCATCAATGCCAAGGGAATTAGCTTCTTGATCTGTTACGTCCAATTCTTCATAAGATACATGCCTTGGGGGTTGTGCCCTATCCTCTTTGGCATCAGTTGTAATTTTCTTGGCGGAATTCTCTACAAATCTTGATTCCCATAGAGGTTCAGCGTCTCATAGGTCTTCAACCAATTCTTCTTCTTCGATAAATTTGGCTTCCTCTACTTGTTCCAATAGAAAGTCATGCTCTTTACTGTCTATCGAGGCTTCCAGTGTCTCCTTCATACTATGTTCTTCATTAGATTTTTCACACGAAGCCATGGGGGTTCCTTGAACGTCCAAACATTGGGAGGCTCATCGATTTATCACTTGCTCCAATTGGTGAAGAGTTGCATGAAATTGGTTCACTGTTTCCTTGAGACGATCCTTTGATTTTTGTTCCATTGGATTTGGGCATTGTGCATATGGAAGTGGTGGTTCTTGGGAGTAGTTGGGTTGGAATTGGGGCGGATACAGGTTCGGGTCATAAGGAGGTGAATGGTTGTAGTTGGCTTGTGAGTATGGTGGTTCAGAGTTATGTTGGGGAGGTGGTTCATAAGCATATAGCGGGGCTTGTTGGTAACTACAAGGGGGTCCACCATATCTATCATCTTGGTACGCACCTCGGAATGGCTCTTAACTATAGTAATTGGATGGAGGTAATTTGTCACGAAGGGGTCCACCATAACTATTGTCTTGGTATGCATCGTAGAATGGTCGTTGTCCATGGTACTTTAGAAAGTGTTGTTGCCGAAAGGGTTGATCAGATCCTCGTGGCTCTTTCCATCTTTGATTGTTTCGACCTTGATGCATGTTCCTATTATAGCTTCCATTCCTTGCAACAACATTGGAACCAAATTTAAAGCCAAAGGGGTGAGAACTCATAGTAGCTAATAAAAATTAGAAACAAAAATAAAAATAAAAACAAATAAACAGCAAAAGAAAATATTTACAATAACCAATAATAAGGCACACATTTGCAATTTCCTGGCAACGGCGCCATTTTGACGAATAGAATTCTCGTGTGGTCTAGAATTTCATCAGAATAATCACGTTGTAAGTATAATTTCTAAACCAACAGAGAATCCTTTCGTACAAAAGTTTTGGTTGTCACAAGTAACAAAACCCAATAAAATTTATAACCGAAGTATTGAAACATCGGGTCATCTCTCAAGGAATTGTAGGGAAGTATGATTTATTATTGGTTATGGAAAAATGTATATTTTTGGGTTTTTGAAATAGGGAACAAGGAAATAAATTAGCAATAAAGTAAATTAATTATCATGAACACCCTTGCAAGGTATAAGAACTGGAAATCCCATCCTAGTTATCCTTATCAGGTGTGATGAGAATGGTTTATTGCTCCCACTTAGTTAACCCTTACTAAATAAAGGAAAGTCAAGTGGACTAATCAGTTTGATTCGTCAAATCCTAGTCATCTCCTATGGAAAGACTAGTTTTAGAGGGATCCAAATCAATCAGCAAATTCTAATTTTCAATCGTTGAGTTTGATAACTCAAGTGTCACCAATTACTCAACCAAAGCAAAGGGAGGAGAAAAATCCAAATTATTTATATCATAAATAAAAGAAAGCAATCATAAATCTGAAATACCTTAAATTGCATTAAATAAAGAAATCAAATCTAACATGGAGAATTCATAAATCAAAGTAATAGAATAAATAAAAATAGAAGAGAAACCAAAGTAAAGGAACATTGAACCTGGAATGAAGAAGAAGTAAACCTAACCTAAGAGAAATCCTAAATCCTAAAAACTAAGACAGAGGAGAGAGCCTCTCTCTCTAGAAAAACTACATCTAAAACCTAAAATTGTGAATTATGAATGTTTTTTCCATGTTGTCCCTTGAATGGATGCATTCCCCCACTTTATAGCCTCTAATCTGTGTTTTCTGGGCTTGGATTTGGGCCGAAAAGGAGTCCAGAAATTGCTGTGGAGGTTTTCTCCAATTTTCTGCACGTGGCGTCCGTCACGCGTGTGCATCATTTGGAAGTTTTCCTTGTCACGTGTACGCGTCGCTTGTGCTTTGCGCTAGGCATGCGTTCGCGTCGTCCACGCGTGCGCGTCGCTTGGGTTCTGCGCGAGTCACGCGTCCGTGTCGTCCATGCATGTGCGTCGCTGCCATTTCCTTCAAAACTTCATTTTCACGCGTTCCTTCCACTTTTGCATGTTTCCTTCCTGGTGTCTAAGCCATTCCTGCCCTATAAAGCCTGAAAATACTCAACACACGGATCACGGTATCGAATGGTAATAAAGGATAATTAAAATTAATAATTTTATGGTCTAGGAAACATATTTTCACATATATTAAAGAGTAAGGAAGGAATTGTAAAACCATGCAATTTATATGAATAAGTGAGCAAAGACTTGATAGAAACCACTCAATTGAGCATAATATAAATCATAAAATAGTGGTTTATCAAAGGGGCAGGGGAAGGGGTAGAGGAAGGGGTAGAGCTGCATCTTCACAACCACTCCCCACCACACCTGCATATTCACAACAGCTACCCACCATACCTACTGTTGCTGCCTCTACTCAACCACCTCCCATACTTGCAACTTCAGCTTCTCAGGCTCCATAACAAGCCTTACCTCTTGAAGGGCCAGCCTCTCAGTCTCTCCTAGCTGTGGCAAGTGCAAATTCTCAGTAACCACCTAGAGCATCTTCTCAACCTTTACCAAAGACAAAGACTTTTGGTGTGAGGAGAAGTGGACAGCTAAAGTTAGGAGTGAGGAAGGAAAAAGGGGCACCTAGTTTACATATAGACCTAAGTGATGACTGAAGTATAATTAAATTTATAGTTAGGGTTGTTGTGGTTGCTATTAAATAGTATATCTTGTGATGAATTGTGTCTCTGTGGCCACTATTTATTATGTGGATAGGACCACTATGTTGATATTTTGGAATTAGGTTGGACCACTTTTAATTGTTGCACTTCTTGGACTTTTATTTTGGATTAGGTATGTGACATATTATATGACCACTTATGTTGTGATATTTTGTGTAAGTATAGTTTACAGGAACACTTATTTAATGAAAATATATGTGGCATATTATCTGGCCACTTTTTTCTACAAGTTGTTGTCAATTGTGGAACTTTAAATATTCACATTGATAAAGTTTCTTCCCAACTATCATTTTATTGTTATACACACACAAAATACATCAAAATGAAAAATTCCTTCAAACTAAACATAATTAGCTTTAATTGGATTGAAGCCATATAATCTCTTACATTAGAATTTCATAGTATAGATAACTCTACACTCTTGCAAACCACATTCCAATTATTAAGACCAGCAAAAACAAAAATAGCATATATTGCATTTTACATTGAATTTTTATATTGTCATCCAATCTCCCAACTTGTTCTTGGATAATATTGAACTCATCACATAATCTACCCACACAAGCATCTATTTCATTGGCTTCAACAATTAATCTCTCCATCACCACGTTTAGTCTCTCTATCTTTCTTTCTTGTGTATCCAATTTTCATATTTCACCCTCCAACTTAGCAGAATTTTGTGTTCCAACAGCAGCAGCAGACACGTTACTTCTTGCACCAACTTCATCAACCCACTCAAAAAATTTGTATCTTCTATTAGGGCAAGAAATAAATCTTCTATTAGGATTCTTTGTTGTTCCTAAAATTCAAAGACTCAGAGTGTCACCACAAAAACAGTGAACCCACCTTTCCTTTTCCTTTGACCACCCATTCTTTACATCGTCATCAACCTCAATCCACTCAAAATCATCAATTCACTCAAAAAAAGTTGCATTTTCGTATCTTCCCACAAGTAACATACCTCCTACCATGGTCAAAAATGGCTGAGGAATGGCGGATGGTTATTGCCTCTCCACAGAAACAAAGGTGTCTTCTTTCCTTCGGATTGGAGCTCCTGGAAACACAGCTTCTCGAAGAGAAAATGAATGAGGTTCCTTGACTTTGAGCCATAAATTTGGGGAAGATGAAAACTGAAAATGGAAAATGGATCAGAAGAGAAACCTCAGATAACTCAGACACATAGAGTATTTATAGGGAAAAGAAAGGGATAAATAAGTCATTTCACAACTCACTAACATTTTTTTGAACGTTAAACGTTAACAGGGACTTAATTAAAAAAATTAAGGTGCAAGGAACCAATTGAAAAGAAAAAAGTATATGGTCCTAATTGAAAATTCGGTGAAACTATAGGGACTTACAGAGTAATTAAACCTTAAAAATATTTGAAAAAGTTAACAAGATAAGATAAGAAAAAAAAAGGTTTGAAAAAGGTTTAATTTTAAAATTTAAGAAAAGTTAAGATAGAAAAGATAAGATAAGTTAGGTAGGAAAGATAAGATAAGGAAGTTAAGAAAAGATAAGTTTTAAATTAAAAAGATTAAATTTTAAATTTAAAAATTAAATTTTGAATTTTAAAATTTAAATTTGAATTTTGAATTTTAAATTTTGAAATTTTAAATTTTGAAATTTTGAATTTAAAACAAGATAAGATAAAAGATTTGAAAAATATTTGAATTTTGAAAAGGTTTAATTTTTAAAATTTAAAATTTGAAATTTGAATTTTGAGATTTGAGTTTGAATTTTTAAAATTTGAATTTGAGATAAGATTTCTGAATTTTGAGGTAAGATAAAAAGATGAAATAAGATTTTGAAAAAAATATGTATTTTGAAAAGATTTGATTTTAAAAAGATTTGATTGTGAAATTTGAAAACTAAGATAAGATAATATAAAATCTTTGAAATTAAAATCTGAAATTTTAATTAAAATTTTCAAAAAATTTACTTAAAGATAAGAAAAGATATTTTATTTTTTGATTTTTGAATTTAATGAAGAAAGAGAAAAACAACAAAAAGACACCAAACATAAAATTTTTAGATCTACAGCACCTACTGATGCATTTGCATCTTTGCTATATTAGCTAGTTAGTTTAAGTAGTTTTAGCTTAATTTCATTCACTTTCTTTGAAATAAACAAGCATTTGTGTGAGTTTTCTCTCCATGCATTCATGAACCAAGAACTAGGTGGAATTTGGCCATATTTGTGCAAAGAATTCAAGGAGTTGACAAATGAATTAGCATGAATGAATCTCTTGAAAATTGTTGCATAGAATGCCACACACAAGCCACAAGCAAGCAAGCTTGGCCCTGGAGGCAACCAAGGAGCAAAGTTGGCGTTGCCAACTTGAAAACCACATTGCCAACGCCACACACAAGACACAAGCAAGGAACTTGGCCCTGGAGGAAGCAAAGTTGGCGTTGCCAACTTGAAGCTGGCGTTGCCAACGCCCACACAAGGATTTTGGCCCTGGATTTGGAGCCTCGAGCACGTTGCCAGCCTAGAGATGAGGGGCGTTTTTGAGGACAACGCAGGCTAACAACGCCAAACAATCAAGCTTGGCCCTGGAAGAAAAGGAGCTGGCGTTGCCAACTCAAGAATGGCGTTGCCAACGCCACACAAGAATACTTGGCTAGGCACCAAGTCTTGGTGCCAACCAAGTTCCAAACGCCCACCTGCCG
>NC_029772.3:74172941-74173329 GCF_000817695.3 Arachis duranensis | reverse complement strand
CAAGCACTCGGGGTTGTAGAGAATGTATTAGTAAAGGTGGACAAATTTTTCCTCCCAGTTGACTTTGTCATCCTAGACATAGAGGAAGATGACAACACTCCCATTATTCTAGGGAGGCCCTTTTTAGCTACTGCCAGAGCATTGATAGATGTCGAAAAAGGAGAATTAATGCTAAGGGTGCATGATGAGCATATAGTGTTCCATGTGTTCAAGAATTTGCAAGACTCTACCCAAGAGGAAGAGTGTATGAAGATTGATTCCATAGATCCAAACTTGAAAGAGGCACCCGATGAGGCACTTCCAAGCCCATGCTGGAAAGAAAATGAAGAAGTGGAGGTGCTGCAACAAGCTCAAAGAATAGAGGAGAAGCTGCAATCAAAGTCAGCAT
>NC_029772.3:74102206-74169103 GCF_000817695.3 Arachis duranensis | reverse complement strand
TGGTTGGAATGAATTGGTGAACCCATCTTCTCTTTCTCAATTTTAGTGGTTGATCTAAAGAGGGAACTCTTGCTCTTCATAGATTCAACCACCATCGAGAGAGGGGTTAATCTATATGAATTATGTGGTGAATTTGATGAATGAGCCACATAATTCAGTTTAGAGTTCATCCTCTCATGATTTCCTCAATCAATATACCTTGGTTAGTATGTGAGATGTAACTCTCCTTGGTTGAGATTTTGGAAATTGTGTGGCTGGATTAAAATTGATCTTCATCTCTTCTCATGAACAATTAGATCACGAGAGTGGCAATTGGCTATGTTGAGAGAGATTGAATCACCAAGAGATTGGGATTCAATCACCCATTTGCCATGGATCTATACCCATGATTGAGAAGGATTTGACTAACATCAATTCATGAAAACTAACATCTCTAATCCCTAATGATCCTCTCTATCATTAACTCTCATTTCTCTTGCTCTAGCTATTTGATTACCCAATTCCCAATCCCTTTCTACATTCTGTCTATTTACTACTCTTGTTATTTACATTCTGTTCATCTACTTCTTGCCATTTACTTTTATGCTCTTTAAATTTCTGCACCCTTTAATTTCTTGCCATTTACCTTTGATGTTATTTAAGTTTCTTGCAATTTAAGTTTCCGTCATTTACTTGCACTTCATTTCTTTATTCTAGTTCTTTACATTCTTTGCCATTTAAATTCTTGCAATTATGTTTAAAAATCAAAATGCTCATGAAATCAAAACTATGTTTGCTTGACTAAATCTACCATTTAACTAAAGTTGCTTAATCTACCAATCCTCGTGGGATCGACCTCACTCTTAGTGAGTCTTACTACTTGATACGACCCGGTATACTTGCCGGTTGTACGTGAAATTCTCATTTTTACGTATCACCTACTATGCAAAAATTAAGAAGAAAAACACAAAGAGACACCGAACTTAAAAATTTTAAGATCAAAACAAAAAGAAAAACAAGAACACTTTGAAAATCAAGAAGAACACCAAGAACAAAACTCAAAAAATTCAAAGAACATAAGAACATGAAAAAGACACCAAATTTAAAAATTTTGAAAATCAAGAACACTATTTTCGAAAATTTAAAGAAAATACACAAGAAGATACCAAACTAAAAGATTGACACAAGACTCAAACAAAAGACACTAATTTTGAAAATTTTTTTGAAAGAAAGACTCAAAGAATTCAAAAATTTCAACAAGAACTAAAACAAAAGACTCAAACCAAAAACAAAGATTAAACAAAGAAAAGAAAATTTTTTTTGAAAATTTTTTTGATTTTTTGAAAAAAAAGAAAAATAAAATAAAAGACTCTAACAAAATTAAAGACAATACCTAATCTAAGGAACAAGATAATCCGTCAGTTGTCCAAACACAAACAATCACCGACAACGGTACCAAAAACTTGATGCACGAATCTCCACACTTCGTACAACTTGATGCAATTGCACTAGGTCGTCCAAGTATTACCTGAGCGAGTCAGGGTCGATCCCACGAGGATTGTAGTTTGAAGAAAGCTATGGTTATCTTGCAGATCTTAGTCAGGCGAATAGAAGAGTTGTTGGTTTTGGTTAAAAGCATAAAAGTGAAATAAAATACTTTGTGAATTCGGATGTAACCAATGGTAAGAAAATGCTTAAGGCTTGGAGATGCTTTGTCCTTCTAGATTAACTCTGGTCTTACTGTTTTCTTCAATTGTGAATGATTTCTTTTATGGCAGATTGTATGTGATTGTCGCTGGTTGAGAGGTCACCAATACTCCTCCAGATTAGGGAGTGCGGATCCATTCTAATTGAGGGTGAAGCTCCTATAGTCCATTCTCCTTAATGATCCTACTCAAAATACCACAGACAAGGTCGGATCTTCCGGATCAGAGAATGTTGTGCCTATGGATTCTAGCCTCTACCACAGAGACCCTAATCTCCCCATACTTCGGCTGAACTGGTGTCTCGAGAAGTCCCCAACGAAGTCATGGATTAGCCGTCTAAGAGATGTATAATCAAGCTGGTGGTTCATCATTGTCCGATGAAAGACTCACTCTGAACCCATGTAGAATATGATAACCTTATGCTAGTTCAACATAATCATATTGATGAAGAACGAATATACATATTAGAATAGAGAATCAAACACGAATTGAGAAAGAACAGTAGCACTTTTATTAATCCATAAAACTCAGCAGGGCTCCTCCCCTCAGCCTAGGAGGTTTAGAAACTCATACTGATAGAAAATACAATCATAAAAACGTGTAAAGTGTCAAAAATTGTTAGAAGATCCTAAACAAGGTTGATCTTCTCCTTTAAATACTAAACTAATGACTAAGAATTACACAAGAAGGGTAAAACAGTCTTTTAGTGCTAAAATTCACTTTTTGGGCCCACTTGGTGAGTGTTTGGGCTGAGCTTTGATGAGATCCACGTGGTAGAAGGCCTCTAGGGCGTTGAACGCTGGATAGGGGTCCTTTATGGGCGTTGGACACTAGTCTCTTCTCCTTTGGGCACTAGATGCCTGGATTGGGGCAGGAGGCTGGCGTTGGATGCCAATTTTGGGCCTTCAATTCTGAAGAACAGTATGAACTATTATACATTGGTGGAAAGCTCTGGAAGTCAGCTTTCCAAAGCCATTGAGAGTGCTCCATGTGGACTTTCGTAACTCCAGAAAAGCTCTTTCGAGTGTCTGGAAGTCAGATCCAGACAACATCTGCAGTGCTTTCTCTGTCTCTAAATCAGACTTTTGCTCCAACTCCTCAATTTCAGCAAGAAAATACCTAAAATTGCATAAAAACACACAAACTCAAAGTAGAATCCAAAAATGTAAATTTAACACTAAAACCTAGGAAAATATAATAAAACTTAAACAAAACATACTAAAAACTATATGAAAATGATGCCAAAAAGCGTATAAAATATCCGCTCATCACCGAGCCTAAGAAGATGCATGTTACTGAGGATATGAAGGAATAAAACGCTCGAGAAAAGCATAGAATCACATTGTTACATGCCCTATTGGTGGCACAGGAGCCTGAAGTACCACATTGTTAGAAGCTTGAAGAGGAGGCCAAGGATGAGCAGTTTACTCAATTCTTGAAAATCTTTAAAAGGTTGCACTTCAATATTTTTTTTGCTGAGGTGTTGGAGAAGAAGCCTCCCTATATGGCCTTCATAAAAATTCTACTCTCTCTGAAAAAGGCTTTGAAGGGAGATGAAACTGTGGTGTTGACTAAGGAGTGCAGTACACTGATTCAGAGGAAGCTACCCAAGAAGATGCCAGACCCTAGAAGCTTCCTGATTCCTTGTACAATTGTTTGAGAAAGCGTTGTGTGATCTTGGTTCAAGCATAAATCCGATGCCTCTGTCGGTGATGAAGAAGCTGGGAATCCAAGAGGTGCAGCCTACAAGGATAGCATTGGAGATGGCTAACAAGTCTCGGAAGCATGCACACGGATTAGTGGAAAATGTCCTGGTCAATGATGGAGACCTCTTCCTATAACAACCCTGGTTTTCGAGTACGCGAGATCTTTTCTGAAAGTACAGATTTCTCCGGAAGATCAGTAAGGGGAGAACCTTTGATATATCATCAAGTATCTCAATCCTCATTGTCATTATGTCATCTTTAAGCTAGAACCTTTTTTAGGCAAGCTCGATAACGCAGTCACAAAGAACCTAGTTTTTGAACCGTATCGGTTAGGAGTTTTGATCCGGTTTTTCGTAAATAGTCTCAGTTTGATGAACCGGACCCAATTCATGAGAGAAGAGAGATAATAGGATAATATTATCATTATATTAGTATTAGAAGCTGCTTGAATGATATTATAAGGTTACCTGGTCTGTTTTAGTTAAAAACAGGAAATCGGTTTAACCAGGTTCACAGTTTACTGGTGCAGCTTAGCACCAGCACTCTCTGATGACTTTAGCAATGCTAAGGTCTCATTATACATGTTTTATTCTCATAATAAATATGTTACTAGTGTCATTTATGCTAGTAGCTCGGAAAATAATTTTTAGAGATGTTTTTACAAGTGTTCTGATACATCTAGTTTTAGTAGTTATACACCTGAGATATTTTAATATTATTTTAACCCATCTCCAAGCCAACCAATCACAACTCATCCTACATCTCCAAGTCCTCCAAGGCTGTATCATTTCATCATTTTGGCCAAAAATAACAAGAGAGAAAAGAGAAAAACTTTCATGAACACTTAATCTTCAAAGCTTGATTTCTTCTGAACTAAACTCAAATCAAAACACTGATTTCACCAAAATGATCCTCTCTTCTTCCTCTACATAACCATGTAACTTAACATGGCTGGAAATAAGGTGAGATGGCTGTTCCTTTCCCCTTTCAATTCGGTTTTCAAGGAAACATGCTTAAACATATGTTTTCTTGATGTTCTTCCTTAGGAATCATGCTTAACTTGACTTGAGGGCCAAGAAATGTTAATTTACAGCAAGTATAAGGTGAGATATCCCTTCCTAACATGCTGAGAGAGATTTAGGAGGGTTTGTGGATTTAAAGTTGTTCTTGATGTGATTTTGGAAGAAAAAGTGCTTAAGGACCACCTGAAAGTATAACCGAATTTGGAGTAGCAAAACCAGGTAGGGTTTGACGAAATTAATCTTGATTGATTGTGTTTGAGTTGTGTAATTATGATATTGTTTGGCTGTTCTTGAAATTGATGATTTATATGAGTGATTCTTGTTGAAAATTTGATGAAATTTGATGAAATTCAAGCTATGAATTTCTGTTCTTGAGTGCAGCTGGAAAATGAAACCATAGGCCTTAAATTAGGGTTCAATTTGTGTTAAAATCATGTGGAAAAGATGGGATTTTAGTGGCTGGGAATTTATTTTGAATTATGGTAAAAATCGGTTGCTGAAAAGATTGAAAAACAGGTAAAAACAGAGAAAGAATTTGAAGAATTTATGAAGAACACGAAGAACATTTTGAGTGTGCTGAAGAACATTGAAGAACACCTTTTAGATCTTAAAAAGGGCAAGGTTGTAAATATTTTGGTGTTTGAGGGGTTATTTTGTAATTTCTGAAAGTTAGGGTAGTTAAAGTAGAAATATTAAAAGTTACGGGTGGTAAAAAGTAAATCTTAAAGGTTAAAAGTTAAAGTAGGGTAATTTTCGAAAATTTAATGATAAAATAATAAATAATAATAAAAAATTAAATAATAATATTTAATTAAAAATAATATTTTAATAAAAATAATAAAATAATGCGGAAAAGGCACTTTTCTATAAAAGCTTTAGAAAGACAACTTTAAGCACAGAATCACATAATTACCTTCATAAAACACCTAGGGAGTGGTAATAACATGATAGTGAGGCAAAGATAAGGGAAAGATAAGAATTTAAAGAAAATATAAAAACGAAAGAAAAGTCTGTAAAGTTTAGTTGACAGAAAAACAGACAAAGATTGGTGAACGAACTAGGGCAATATAGTTAGTCCTTAAGTTGTGACTAAGGTTAGGTATTATATGAAAAGTTAAACTGTTTCAATATAGACAATGGACCTATACTTGGGACAGGCTAACTATTCATACCGAAATTTACATAAGCTTTAAATACATATGTTAAGCAGAAAAATCAGAGCAGAGTAAAGAAACACAGAGAACAAAGTAACCAGAGTAGAGTAAAGAGATACAGGGAAAAGAGAAACCAGAATAGAGTAAAGAAATATATAGAGAAAAGAGTAATATCATAAAGAGAATAGAGAACAAGAAGAGGACCTGTTGAAAGGTCATTTGTTGCATTAAGGCAACTCCAGAGTTATTTGTATGATCATCTGCTGCACTGAGGCAATCAGATAGATGGTGGTACGACCACTAAGAACGCTTTACTGGGATACCTTGCTATAATGCTTTGCTGTAAGACAGAGGTTGCTTACAGTGAGTGTGTTGTTGCTCCTATAAGACAGAGGTTGCTTACAGTGAGTGTGTTGTGCTCCTGTAAGACAGAGGTTGCTTACAGCGAGTGTGTTGGGCGTATATCGGCTAATAAGTGCCACCCTGCAAGACAAAGGTTGCTTGCAGTGGATACCCTGCAAGACAAAGGTTGCTTGCAGTGGATATTGCCAACAGGAAAGCCTTATCCAGACAGAGGTTGCTGGGTAAAGTCGGGAGCGGGTATGTAACCGACAGATGAGCTCATTACCTATACTAGGGCTAGACATGCATCATACTTGGTTGTGCATTTCCTCTGTTATGGTTGTTGTACGAATGTATGCTTTCCTTGTTTGTATTCTATTCTCTGTGTTTGTGTTATTTTCTTGTATTCTTCTGTTCGTGTTATGCTATTTTCTTTCTCTATCTTCTCTATTTATCTTATCTATTTATCCTAGGTTCTTACCCCTTCTCTCTCCCTTCCCCCTCCAGATGGAAGCAAGAGCATCCTTCCGTAGTCCACTGATGATCGTTCTGCAAAAGGGTTCTGCTCTGGGTAGTCTTATGAGTCTAGAGTGAAATCCGTTATCTGTTTATATGTATATACCGTGGGACCAGCCGACATCTATGCCCTGTTTATTTACAAACTTTAATCTAAGTCCTTCGTACGATGTTGCTGTTATGCGGCCACTCAATAAAGTACCAGTGATATGCTCTAAGATGATGTATGATCATGTAGAGGAGTAGTAGAAGGTATTTCACCTTTTGATGATGATCCACCTGACTTGAGTATGAAAGACCTAGAACGTACTTTCCCTCGCTTTAGTAGTTTTGAGGGACTAGGTAAGTATAGAGTCTAGGCTAGCCTGGGTGCCAGCTTAAGGACTTCTTGAACAAGTCAGGGCCTGAGATGTTGTATGTATATATATATATGAATCACCAAATGTTGTCAACTACTTGTGATGTATTTATGTGTGGTTGTTTATAACTATTTTATCTGTTATTATTTGTGAATTGATTATAAATAATTCTGTTTATTAATCCAAACATTTTCAAAAAAAAGTACCTCGCAAACTAACTATGCTTTTAACAACGAATCAGGCTCATATAATAAATAATAGATAATAATTAGGATGACAAATTGGTAGCGCTCAGTTTCTGGTATGTCCTAGGCACACTGAAAATTGGGTCTTTACAATTTGGTATCAGAGCAGTTCGTTCCCAGTAGAGCCTGGGGAGTGGACTGACTATGCATCATTGCATACTCTGTTGTGTGTCTCATGCTGTTAGGGTATCTTTAAGATACATTTGGCATGAATGTCTATGAGCACTTATTTTGGGAATGTTTGTGCCTTACTTGAGATATTAAGACTGATCACCTTAATGTTGATTGCTTGGTGTGGATAGGACCTTAATGATTGCGAATAGGCATTGTTTAATCGAGTTCTGAATACCGAATCAATGTGAGGCATAGCTATCCTCATAGCTGTTATGATCTCCATGGCTATGGCTATGTGAGATTTGGATGCTGTAAGGAACGAACGCTTATTTTACTTGTGAGAAATCTGGACACACAGCTAGGATCTACTTAAGAAAGTTTGTTCGGAATCTAGTACGAACCCAGCAACATGGTCGAGTGTTTGCTATGACTACTGACGATGCTATGCAATCAGATGCCCTGATCCAAGGTCAGTGTTATGTCAAGAATCAATTTCTAACTATACTGTATCATTCAGGTGCATCACATTCCTTTATTTCTTTAATTATTGCTCGTGAGTTGGGACTAGATTTCTCTGAGTTGAACTTTGATCTAATTGACTATACACCTGCATCCCAAAATGCTTTGACCGGTTTAGTGTGCCTGCATGTACCATTTACTATTAGGAACAGGACTTTCATACATGATTTAATCTGTTTACCTCTATGTGGTTTAGAAATTATTCTAGGGCTAGATTGGTTATCTAAATATCATGTCTTCATTGATTGCTTTGAAAGAACTACTGTTATTCCATCTGATAGTCCACACACTAAACCATTTCTGTCCCATACTTTATATCTGAATTCTGTAAGAGTTACCTTAGACGGGAGTGATTGTGAGGGGTACGTTCTGTTAGCGGCTTGCTTGAATGACAGTGAATTAAGCCTAGAAAGGATCCGAGTGGTGAAGGAATTTCTTGATGTTTTTCCGGACGACATACCTGAGTTTCCTTCTCAACGAGAGATAGAATTGAGCATTGAACTAGTACCTGGGACTGGACCAATTTCTATAGCACCATACCAGATGTCACCACTAGAACTTGCAGAATCGAAGAAGCGGTTGGATGAGCTACTTGGAAAGAAATTTATTCATCCCAGTGCATCACCTTGGGGAGCCCCAGTATTGCTGGTAAAGAAGAAAGATGGTGGAATGAGACTTTGTGTAGATTATCGACAGTCAAATAAAGTCACTATCAAGAATAAGTATCCACTTCCACAGATTGATGATTTGATGGATCAGTTAAAAGGTGCAACTGTGTTTTCAAAGATTGACTGGCGATCGGGTCATCACCAAATTCGAGTAAGCGAGCCAGAGATACCAAACACTGTGCTCAAAACTCATAAATGATGACGATGCTGAGACGTATGGGAGCAGAGGAATCAGAAGCTGTAAGATAAGATCGTAGCAGTCTCTGGAGATTTACGACGAAGGATTCTTGCAGAAGCTCACCAAAGTAGATTTTCTATGCATCCTGGAGTGACAAAGATGTATCAAGATTTGAAACAAATGTTCTGGTGGCCAGGCTCAAAGAAAGAGGTAGCTGATTATGTCTCAAAATGTTTAACCTGCCAGAAGGTGAAAGTAGAACATCAGAAGCCGTCAGGAACCCTGCAACCCTTAGAAATACCATAATGGAAATGGGAGCAGATCACTATGGATTTTGTCACGGGATTGCCAAGGACCTCAACAGGACACGATTCCATCGGGGTAATTGTGGACAGATTGACAAAATCGGCGCATTTTCTTCCGATTTAAGTTGATTATACAATAGACAGGTTGGCACGGATATATATTCAAGAAATCGTACGATTGCACGGGATACCTTCGTCAATTGTCTCAGATCGAGATCCGAGGTTTACATCCAGATTCTGGGGAGCTTTTCAAAAAGCATTGGGGACAAAATTACACATGAGTACAGCACACCATCCTCAAACAGACGGACAATTAGAGTGCACAATCCAGACATTAGAAGACATGATAAGATCATGTGTGATAGATAACCAAGGTAGTTGGGATAAATATTTGTCGTTAATCGAGTTCGTCTACAACAACAGTTACCAACAAAGTATTGGGATGGCCCCATATGAAGCCCTCTACGGAAGAAGATGTCAGACACCATTGTGTTGGAATGACGACGGAGAAGCTACTGTCTTAGGTCCAGACTTAGTGCAAGAAACTACAGAGAAGATAAAGGGAATTCGTCAGAAGATCCAGAAAGCACAAAGCCATCAAAAGAGCTATACTGATAATAGACGTAGACCTTAGAGTTTAGTGAGGGAGACCATGTCTTTCTAAAAGTAACTCTGACTACTGGAATAGGTGGAGCCCTTAAGACTAAAAAGCTTAACCCTGGATACATAGGACCTTTCCAAATACTTAAAAGAGTCAGTCTAGTAGCTTATCAAGTAGTCCTTCCTCCATATCTGTCAAACCTTCATGTGACCGCGTGACTTCTCGCTGGTCATCTCCTCAATTCCTTGTGTTCCTTCCATTTTTGCACACTTCCTCTTCATTCCTTACGCCATCCTTGCCCTATGAAGCCTGAAACACTTAACACACAGATCACGGCATCGAATGGTACGAAGGAAAATAAAAATATATAACTAAAAGGTCTTTAGGAAGCAAGTTTTCAATCATAGAACAATTTGGGAAGGAATTGTAAATACATGCTAATCATATGAATAAGTGGGTGAAAAGCTTGATAAAACCACTCAATCAAACACAATATAAACCATAAAATAATGGTTTATCAACCTCCCCACATTTAAACATTAGCATGTCCTCATGCTAAGCTGAAGGAGATAAAATAAATGAGTAGGAAAAAGCAAGACTCGTGCAATGCAACCTATGAATGTGAATGCAACTACATGCAAATATGCTTTTACCTACTTGGTGAAAAAGTAAATAAATCTTTCAAGAACAAATATGAAGTGGACTTCACTAATTCAAATCACAAAATACAATACAAATAACTTGCAAGAAGAATATAGCTCATGAAAGCAGGAAACATAGAATTAAGCACTGAACCTTTACTGGTGGTGCACATCATTCTAACTCTCAAGTGTCTAGGGTCAATTCTCTCAATTCTCTATTAATATTGCCTTCTATAGCTTGCTCTTCATCTAACAATCAACAAAAATTTAATGCACCAATACACAAATCAAGAGGTCTTTTAAGGGTTGTAATGGGGTTAGGGTCAAGGTAGGATTGTATTTGGCCAAGTAGACTAAAATCTGAATCCTTAATTAACATAAACTTTTCACCTAACTTAGGACAATCCATGTAATATAAAATCAATAACTACCCATTAACTGCGTTTACTACATATTTATGCATTCCAAGTTTTGAGTACAGTACATATGCATTGCTATTGCCATTTACTTTGGGGCATTTTGTCCCCTTTTTATTTTTCTGCTCTTTTTTTAATGCATATGATTAAGGTATTGAATGCATAAATAAGTTCTTAACATTTTTCGCATTTTCACAGAAAGTCTAACATACTCAATTCCAAAACCAAACGTTTCCAAAACCACTTTTTCCACACTTAATTCATGAGCACTTTCACTAGTCTAAGCTAATCAAGGATTCAAATTAAGGACATTATTGTTTTCGTTTAGAGTTAATGATGTGCTAAAGTAAAGAACAAAGGGGTAAAATGGCTCAACATTGTTTTGCAAAGGATAATAAAAGGTAAGGCCATATGGGTATGTAAGCTCAGTTAAACAAGGCCTCAATCATATAAGTGCATGCATACATCAAATAATAGAAATATAGAATTAAGCAAGACAAAGATCACAATTTTAGAGAGAAAAACACACATAAAAAATAAAATATATTGGTTGATAAAATGCAACCAATCAAATAGGCTCAAAATCTCACTGGTTTTGTGTGTTCGAGCTCTAAACCATGTTCCAATATAATATTTCTTCAAAAAAGTTTTTCAAAAAGTTTAATTCAAATTAGTAAAATGCTATAAATATTTTCTTGAAAAAGAAAATATTACTTCAACCAAGTAATGGTAATATATGCACAAAATCAAACAAACATGCAATCAAACATGCAAATGCAACAATGAAAAACAAAAATTGGTGTTGAGAAGAAGGTGACTAACCCATGGAGATTGGTATCGACCTCCCCATACTTAAAGATTGCACTGTCCTCAGGGCATGCTAAGATGTGTAGGTGGATGGGGGTTGTGGTTCTTTGGCTAGTGCTCTTTTTGTTCCGCTCTTCGCCGGTGGCTTGTTAGAGGCTTTCTCGTTACCCTTTTTGGTGGCCATCCTGAAAAAGGGAGAAAGGAAAGGGACATGTAATTCAAATAGCTAGAACCGGGAGGATGAAGATTCAAGTGATAATCAATGCCAAGGTAAGGGATAATGTCTTAAATACATGGTCGTGACTACATGCAATTAGGACATCAATGGAAATATAGCAAGGCATATTAAATCAATTAGATGCAAGATGTGTAAAAGCATGCAGGCAAAGGCATGAGAAGCATAGGTCAAGCATCAATTGTTAAAATAAGTTGGATTAAAGATCACTTGTATGATGACAATTGTGAATGATAATCTCAAATACAGATGGATTACAAGTGTTGTGAGTTAAAAGAGGAATGAAAGTAATAAATCCAAATATATATGAGATCCAAATTTAAAATGTCAATTGTCAAACCAATCCTTATAATATCCATAAGCTCAGTTATAATAAAGTAAAATCCAAATAAAGCTCCAACACCAACATAAAAATGCATGAAAAAAATAAAAAAAATAAAAAAGAAAGGAGAAAGAAGGAAGAAAAAAGAAGGAAGAAGGAGGGAGGGGGAAGAGAGAAATAAGAAAGGAAAAGAAAAAGTAGGATTTGGGGAAGAAAAAGATAAGATATTTTGGCAGATTACGATAAGTTGTGCGGCGCATTCGACACAAACGCGTGAGTGACGCGTTCACGCAGATAGCACTTTTATGAATTGACGCGGACGCATCATCCACGCGGTCACGTGGATTGATTTCTGCCATTGGCGCGAGGACAGCCTCGCGGTCGCGCAACTCTCTGTCTGAAATTCATATTGCCAAATCTTTGGGTGACGCAGTCGCGTGGTTGACGCGATCGCGTGGATGGCCTAAATTTGAAAACGGCGCGGACGCGTGGGGCACGCGTACGCTTGGCAGGGCTTGTGCTGCTAGCACGAGTCCAGCCCAATTCCAGCTCAACTTTCGGCCATACACCCTTATACGTCGATTCACAAGGCACGCGTTCACGTGGGTGACGCGAACGCGTGGGAGGCATTTTGCCCACTTGACGTGGAAGTGTCATCAACTTGGTTGCGTGGACCAATTTATGCCAAAGGCACGCCTCCAGCCGCGCTTTTGCGTGACTGTCTGTTCAATTTTCTTTTCTTCCCAACGCACCTATGACGCGGACGCGTCGGCGACGCTGTTGCGTCATGTGCGAATTTTTTTTGATGCGTTATGCATAATGCAATGAATGTTATGCAAAAATTTTAGGTTCAATCAAAATTCAAAAATAGACTAAAATGGAAGAGGAACGATCATACCATGGTGGGTTGTCTCCCACCTAGCACTTTTAGTTAAAGTCCTTAAGTTGGACATTTGGTGAGCTTCTTGTCATGGCGGCTTGTGCTTGAACTCATCTTGAAACTTCCACCAATGCTTGGACTTCCAATAAGCTTCAACATCTCCAAATAAATCACCAAGCGTTGATGAAGTTCTCCACAAGCTTTGAGCTCCCAAAGTTGATCCTCATATATTCATGGATCCCAAATCTTGTTTCTACACCCATCTTCAAGTTGATCATCATTGTTCCAGCCGGGTGGCAAGCAATTTGAATTCTCACTGAAGCTTCCAAACAACTTCCTAGACCCATTCAGTTGAGCTCTACACCAACCTTTGCGTTTAAACTCAAAGCTTCCAACCATAATGAACCTTGCAGGATAATTCTTACCACTAATTATCTTCCTCTTACTCTTAATGCCACAAAGAGCTCTAAGTTGACCATCCGTCTCTAGTAGCCCGTATTCAAGTGGAATTAGAAAGCTAAGGGATATAAATTTTACCCACTTGAATATTGTGAAGGATGATGGCAACTTAGGGGGAGGTGTTTCTAATGAACGTGCAAGCTCCACTCCCTTGTGCTCTTCTTTGACATCTTCCACCTCTTTGCAAGCTTCTTCAATTTCAACCTCTTCTTGGTAGCTTTCTTCTGATTTGTGCACCAAGGGCATGGGAGGTTGTGCTTCTTCTTCTTTAATCTCCATGTCAAGTCTAGTGGGAGAGGATTCAAATGTAGATAAGAATTCATTAATGATTGAATCCATCTCTAGATCATCCCCTTCAAAGTCTTCAATCATGAGATGCTTTGGAGGTTGTACACCTTCCTCAACATCAGTTTCAAACGTCTTTGAAGAAGGGTCTATAACTTGACTTTCCCATGGAGGTTCAGCATCTCCTAAGTCTTGAACCACTTCTTCTTCTTCAATAATTCTGGCTTCCTCCACTTATTCCAGTACAAAGCCATGATCCTTACTGTCCACTGGAGTTTCTAATATCTCCTTCATGCTACGTTTTTCATTAGATTCTCCACATGAAGCCATGTGGGGTTCCTTGAGTGTCCAAACGTCTGAAAGGTAATCTATTTATCGCTTGATCCAGGTGTTTAAGTATGAAATTGTATTCCTCCTTGATGGCTTCTTTTCTATGATAACTCTCTTCAACTACTCCTTCATCTGCAGAGGTCTCTACTACCTTCATCTTTAGTGCCTCCTCTAGCTCCTTATGAAGTATGGATTCGCGAAGATGATCCCTTCTCTCTTGTTCCATGTCAATAGCGTTATTGGGATCATGTTACTCTTGGATTGATGGATATGGGTGCTCTTCCATGGATGGTGGTGATGGGATGGAGAGATCATTCTGTGGTTGAGATGGAAGTGCACTGGAGCTTGAGGGTTGAACATCGGAGGTGGAGGGTTGGTTTATACGGGATATAAGATTTTAGAGTGTAGAGGTGAGACTAGTGATAGAGGCAAGTGTGCTCTCCATGGAGATTTGGGGTGGGTAGGATGGTTCATCTTGATAATGATAAGGAGATGGTGTATATTGAGGTGGTGGTTCCTGGGAGTAATTGGGTTGAAATTGGGGTGGTTCTATATATGGTTCATATGGTGGTTGGTATGGTGTTTGAGGGTTAGGATCATATGGAGGTGAATGGCGGAAACGGGCTTGTGAGTATGGTGGTCCAAAGTCATGTTGAGGAAGGGGTTCATAGGCATATGGTGGTGGTTGTTGCCATGAGGGCAGATCAAATCCTTGGGGCGCCTCCCATCTTTGATTGTTTCATCCTTGGTGCATGTTCTCATTGTAATCTCCTCTGCCTGCAACATAGTTGTAACCAGACTCATAGCCAAAGGGGTGAGAGTTCATAGTAGTAGGAGAAAATAGAAACAAAAACTAACAAAAAGAAAATATTTTGAAAAAGATATGATTTTTGAAAAAAGATAAGATAAGATTTTGAAAAAGACATGATTTTTTTTAAAAAGATTTGAATTTTGAAAAATAAGATAAGATAAGATAAAAATTTTAAAATCTAATTTTTTTTTTGAAAAATATTCACAATAACCAATAATAAGGCACACATTTGCAATTCCCCGGCAACGGCGCCATTTTTGAAGAGCGGAAGATTGATGGTTTAGAAGTTATAATAAACTCTCTTTGCAAGTATAGTTTCTAAACTAAGCAATCAACCTTTTTTACAAACGTTTGGTTGTCACAAGTAACAAACCCAATAAAATTTATAAACCGAAGTATTCAAACCTCGGGTCGTCTTCTCAAGGAATTGCAGGGAAGTGTGTTTTACTATTGGTTAATGAAAACATAGTTTTTGGGTTTTAAAAAGGTTTTGAACAAGAGAAATAGATTGCAAGAATTAATAAATTAATAACTAATAAAACTCTTGGCAAGGTATGAAAATTGGAAGTCCTATCCTAGTTATCCTTATCAATGGTGATGAGAATTAGACTGTTGCTCCCACTAAGTCATCCTCTAACTATGAAGGTCAGTTAAGTGGACAAATTAATTTAATACCTAAAGTCCTAGTCAACTCCTTAAGGAAAGACTAGAGTTATAGGAATCTAAATTAATCAGCAAGAATAATAATTATCAATCACGTTGAGTTTGATAACTCTAGAGTTACCAATTAATCAACTAAAGCCAATAGTAAATAATATAAATTAAAAACAAGGAAGAGCAATCATGAGTCTGAAATACCTCAAATTATATTATTTAAGAAAATCATAACATGAAAAGTTCATAAACAAATAAAAGAGAAAAATAACTAAAAAGAACATTGAACCTGAGATGAAGAAGAAATATTCCTAATCCTAATAAAAAATCCTAATCCTAATCCTAAGAGAGAGGAGAGAACCTCCCTCTCTAAAAACTACATCTAAATTATGAAAAGTGAATTTTGATCTGATCTGAAGTGGTGTTTTGAGTCTCTACATGTTTTTTGACTTTAATCTGTGTTTTTGGGCCGAAAACTGGGTTGAAATGCGGCCCAAAATCTCTGCCAGCGACTTTTGTAATTCTACAGATCGCGCACGTCACACGGCCGCGTCGTCCATGCGATCGTGTCACTTAGTGTTTTTCGTACCACGTGTGCGCGTCGTCCACGCATTCGCGTCGTTCGTGCAGCTTCCAGTCCGTGCGGTCGCGTCAGGCACGTGAACGTGTCACTTTGATTTCTTCCATTTCGCGCAGTCGCGTAAGCCATGCGACCGCGTGACTTCTCGCTGGTCATCTCCTCAATTCCTTGTGTTCCTTCCATTTTTGCACGCTTCCTCTTCATTCCTTACGCCATCCTTTCCCTATGAAGCCTGAAACACTTAACACACAGGTCACGGCATCGAATGGTATGAAGCAAAATAAAAATATACAACTAAAAGGTCTTTAGGAAGCAAGTTTTCAATCATACAACAATTTGGGAAGGAATTGTAAGTATATGCTAATCATATGAATAAGTGGGTGAAAAGTTTGATAAAACCACTCAATCAAACACAATATAAACCATAAAATAATGGTTTATCACCTGGTCAATTTTAGTTAAAAACAGAAAATCGGTTTAACCGGGTTCACAGTTTACTGGTGCAGCTTAGCACCAGCACTCTCTGACGACTTTAACTATGCTAAGGCCTCATCAAACATGTTCTATTCTCATAATAAATATGTTACTAGTGTCATTTATGAGAGTAGCTCAGAAAATAATTTTTACAGATGTTTTTACAAGTGTTCCGATACATCTAGTTTTAGTAGTTATACACCTGAGATATTTTAATATTATTTTAACCCACCTCCAAGCCAACCAATCACAACTCACCCTACACCCCCAAAACCCCCAGGGCTGGTTCATTTGCTCCTTGTGGCCAAAATTTCCAAGAGAGAAAAAGAGCGAAAAGTTCTTAGTTCCAAATCTTCAAAACTTGATTTCTGCTGAACTAAAACCCAAATCAAAATTTTAATCCGACCAAAATGATCCTCTCTTCTTTCTCTACATGATCACATGACTTATCAAGGTTGGAATCAAGGTGATTTGGCTGCACCATCTCCCTTTTGCTTCGGTTTCAAGGAAACATGTTTAAACATGTGTTTTCTTGATGTTCTTAGGAATCATGCTTAGCTTGACTTGTGAGCCAAGAAACGTTAATTTCTAGCAAGTCTAAGGTGAGAAATCCCTTCCTAACATGCTAAGTAAGATTCGGTTAGTTGAAGATTTTTGGATTTAAAGTTGTTCTTGATGTGATTTAGGAGGAAAAAATGCTTAAGGACCACCTGAAAGTATAACCAAATTAGGAGCAGCAAAACCAGGTAGGGTTTGATGAAATTAATCTTGATTATTTGTGTTTGAGTTGTGTGAATGTTGTATGATTTGGCTGTGCTAAAATTGGGTGCATATATGATTGATTCTTGGTGAAAATCTAGTGAAATTTTGATGAATTTTGATGAAATTCAAGCTTTGAGTTCATGTTCTTGGAGTTGAATTTGTGTTGAAATCATGTGAAAAAGATGCGGTTTTAGTGGCTGGAAATTCATTATGAATTATAGTAAAAATCGGTTGCTGAAATAATTGAAAAATGGGTAAAAACAGAGAAAGAATCTGAAAGGGCAAGGAAGTAAAAATTTTGGTGTTTGGGGGGTTATTTGGTAATTTCTGAAAGTTAGGGTGGTTAAAGTAGAATTATTAAAAGTTACGGGTGGTAAAAAGTAAATTTTAAAGGTTAAAAGTTAAAAAGGGGGTAATTTTCGAAAACTTAATCATAAAATAATAAATAATAATAAAATATTAAATAACAATATTTAATTAAAAATAATATTTTAATAAAAATAATAAAATAATGCGAAAAGGCAGTTTTTCGTAAAAGCTTTAGAAAGACAACTTTAAGCGCAGAACCTCTCAATTACCTTCATAAAACACTTAGGAAGTGGTAATAACATATTAGTGAGGCGAAGATAAAGGAAAGATAAAAACTTGAAGAAAATATAAAAATCAAAGAAAAGTCTGTAAAGTTTTAATGACAGAAAAATAGACAGAGACTAGTGAATGAACTAGGGCAACATAGTTAGTGCTTGAGTTGCGACTAGGGTTTGGTATAATATGAAAATTTAAACTGTTTCAGTATAGACTTAATAAACCTATACTTAGGGCAGGCTAACTATTTATACCGAAATTTACATAAGCTTTAAACACATACGTTAAATAGAGAAATCAGAGCAGAGTAAAGCGACTAAGAGCAGAGGACTTATTTTAAAGTTATTTGTTGCTTGAGACAACCCAAGAGATGTTTGTTTATTTATTTGTTGCTTAAGGCAACCCAAGAGATGTTTGTTTATTTATCTGTTGCCTTGAGGCAACCCAAGAGCAATTTTCCGTTCCCAAGAGTATATATTTCATGTGAGTAGAAAGCAGAGGCTGTCTCAACAGAGCTGCTAATAATTATATGCGCATTTATTTGAATGGAAAATCGTATCCGGAAAATCGTGAACTCGTGACCGGATAAATGTCGGAAATGCAGGTGCTAACCGACACATGAGCTTATGGCCTGCGCTAGGGCTAAACATGCATCATTCTTGTCTTAACATCATTCTCTGTTGTTTTCCTATTTGTGTGTGATCTACTTCTTTATGTTTGTTTTCTTGTATGCTTTATCTGTGTATTATTTTCTTGTATTCTTCTGTTTGAGTTTCACTTTCTGTTTTCTCTACTTTCTCTATCTATCTTTATCTTCTGTTTGCTGCTTCGCTGTATTCTATTATTTCTCTTCTAATCGA
Organism: Arachis duranensis; assembly: GCF_000817695.3. Classification (NCBI taxonomy): domain Eukaryota; kingdom Viridiplantae; phylum Streptophyta; class Magnoliopsida; order Fabales; family Fabaceae; genus Arachis; species Arachis duranensis. The sequence goes on along the minus strand of NC_029772.3, from coordinate 74,150,588 downwards.
CACCATATAAATGAATATAACTAATAACCCCAGCCCTACTAAGGACTCCTCAGTTCTTACCCCCTTCTCTTTCTTCCTCCCCTTCAGATGGAGACGGGCGTGATATTCTATGAGTTCGAGGACCCTTATGTCTACGAGCATCCAGTACATCACAGTTACTTCTTTTTGGGATTAGAGCCTTGTATTAGGCGATATGCGTTACCTAATCGAGCTTTTCAACATCCTCTGTCTAGCCCGCATTTTGACCCCGATGCTCCTTACAACTTTCTCTTATCCTGGTTACACCCTGACATACCTGGATATCCTTTTCCCGATGGTCCCGGATACCCTATACTAGCTCAACCTTTGAATGTGGTGGAACCTGAGCCTATCATTCCTGATAAGCCCAAGTTTGCTGGTGACCACGTACTTGTGATTCCACCAGAGTCGGACTTTCCCCCTGAGCTGATCCCTGACTTTTCACAGCCTGATGAGCCGACACTACCGGGTGATGGGGTAGCTCCTATATATGCGAACGGACCTGTGCTCACGAATTATTTTGTACATAGTGACAACAGTGCTTCTGGTGGGTCTGAGGGTATAGCTGTAGCTGCGGACGATGAGGAGGAGGAGGATCCTGAGATAAAAATAGAGCAGGATGAGGAGATGGGCGAGCCTCATGACGATCTTCCAAATGGCCATGTGTAGATATAGTCTAACAGTAGTAGGGGCATTCTTTTGATGACACTCTAGTCTGACATTATCTGTTAGTTAGTCTCTCATTTATGTTAGTACACCCGAGAGCTAGGAGCTGTAGAGTGGTTAGGCTATCCTGGGCGCTAGCTTAGCGGCTTTTTGTATGGGCCTAGCTACGTAGGATGATGAGGATGTGAACTAACTTAATCTTTATAAACGCTACCTGTTTTGTTATAGTGTACATGATGTAAATTATCAGTTGTGTTTCTATGTTTCTTTATGCTTCTTTTATGTTTCTGTCTGTATACGCTTGATTATATTTATTCATCGCTCGTAATGATATAAGTTAATAAAAAAAGTTACTCATAAAATTGGCATCGCTCTAACAAGGAACAGGCTCATATATTAAATAACAGTTAATAATTAAGAAGGACAAGTTAGTAACACTTAGCTTCTTGTACGGCATACTGGGAGTTGGGTCGTTACAACCACCTATAAATACCCCACCCTTCTTCCCCTTTCACCACACCTCCAATTACCCTCTTCCTTCCCACTTTTCACCTCTATACACTTCCCATTTCCTTTCCCTTCTCTTAACCAACGTTGAACCCTCTCCTCCATTTTCCTCTATCTCTTTTATTTCTATTATTCCCTTTCCCTATTTTCTATTTTTACTTTCCTCAGGGACGAGCAAGCCTTTTAAGATTGGTGTTGGGCACTCCGCTTTTTCTCCACTCTATTATCTCCACTCTATTTCTCCGCTTTTTCTCACCCAATATGGCGTTTAACGCACGCAGTGCTGACCAAATTCCCCCTCTTTTGGCATCTCAAGTGGATTTAGTATTTATTAATTATATTTTATTTTCTTTTTATATTTTTTAAATACAAACAATATCTTTGAGTTTTAGGATTTATTTTTTTTATTTCCAAATCAAATTAGGTTGGTATAAAAGGAAAAAGATCTCTTGTATCTTGGATCGGCTCCTCCACACTATTTCAGAAACCTAATATCTTGAACAACAACTTGAAAACAAATTCCTCCTGAATTGCTAATTACATGAACTAATTGGGATATGTGACATATAATCCTTTGATAGCTTTGGGTAATTACAGTTTTTGTGGCCATAAACTAGTTTTGAACTTAACCCTCTAATTGAAATTAAGTGACCACGAGAGTGGTGGTTAATGAAGGTTAGAAGAGGCTAAATCACTAAGAGATTAGGGTTTAGTCATTTATAAATTGCCATGAAATGAATCATGCATTGTTAAATAGTTGGTAAGAACTTTTAACTCGGAAAAATAAATATCTCTGAAGCATTAACTGTTTTCTCTCCCTGTTTTTACATCAAACCTTTTATTTGCTTTCTTTATTCTCTTGTTTATTGTTTTATGCAAATTACACCACCAAACAACCTTTTCTTTTTGCCTAACTAAACCAATTGGATAACCATTATTACTCAGTCCAACAATCCTTGTGGGATCGACACTCACTCACCTGAGGTATTACTTGGATGACCCGGTGCACTTGCCGGTTAGGTCGCAGATATTCCTAAATTCCGTATCAATGGGCAGCTATAGCAGTGGTGAGCTTCAGCCACGATGGGAACGGCGAAACAGTGCTTTTCTTCCCCTCCTCCGGCTCTCCCCTCTTAAACCCTGCGCGTCCCTCTCTTTCCATACGACAATGGCAACGAAGGTGAGCTTGGTGGTGACGGCAGCAGCACACGACGGTGGAGATCTGCGATGAGGACGACGACGGTGCTGGCTTTGCGGTGAACTGACGTGGTCTTCCTCACTCCTCGCGATTTTGCTTCAATGGAGGCTCCAAGGCAGACCAGCAGCAACAGCAAGATGAGGTGGCGCGGACAGCTCCCCCTCTTTTCCTCTCATTCTCTGCGGCTTCCTTCCCCTTTCCCTTTCTTCTTTCTTTCCTTCTTTCTTTTTCTTTCTTTATTTATTTCTTTCTTTCTACTGACCGTGGGTATGGGGCTATGGTTTGGGTTGGAGAGTGTGTGTGAGAGAGTGTTGTGTTGTGTTAGGGTTAGGATTTCAATTTGGGAGTTTTGGGTTTAATTAGGGTAGGATAATTTTTCTAAAATTAGGATATAGAGAGTATTAAAGTTGAATCTAATTTAATCCTTAAAATTACTTTTAAAATATTATTTGTTGTATGAAAATACTAATTGATTCTCAGTCAAATACTCTAATTGAAATTATAAGATAATAAGATTAATTTTCTTCATTCATTAAATTTAAAGTATTAAATCATAAAAATATCAATTATTTGAATTAAATTATATAAAAATTCTTATTATTTCATAAATACTAACTTTATAATTTAAATATAGAAAATAATTAAATAATTGTAAAATTAGATAAAATTCCAATTTAAATAGCCAAACCTCGTTATTTTTGAATTTCTAAAACTCTAAGTTGTAAATAGGAAAATACTCTATAATTACAGAGTTTGGATAAAAATCTTAATTTATTTCAAATTTAACTAATCAAAACTGCCTCTAATTATCATTAATAAAATTTTTGAAATTAAAACTGTAAATAAATACTTGATATGAAATTAGTTCATAATAAGACTTTTTAAAAGTTCTATAATTGAATAATTTTAGGTAAAGAATTCGACATTAACTGCCAGCGGATTAAAAAATATGATGGTAATTAAATAGTGTCTCAGCTCTTATCATAATTAATTGATCAAATAATTGACAATTTGTTAGGTTAAGAGAAATTGAACTATCAAGGGATTGGGATTTTCTTAATTATAGTTTACCATTAATACATCTTAGCATGATCAAAGTAGATAGTAAAAAGTATTTTTCCTTAAGTCTAAACAACTCCGAAGCCTGAATGCTTTTATTCACACTACTTTCTCAAACATTTACAAGCTATTTTTGTTTAATTCATTATTTTTTATACCAAACACCTTTCAAACTAAAGTTTCAATTTGTCTAATTAGAGTAATCAATTGATCACTGTTGCTTAATCCATTAATTCTCATGGGGACGATAACCCACTCACCGTGATATTACTTGATACAATTCGATACACTTACCAAATTTCAGAAATTATTCACCAGCACTGCTGGTTGCAGCGGCATTGTTGGAGGGGCACCGACGTCACTGCCTAGTCCGCCACCTCATCAGGACCAGCTGGGGATGACAATGACGACGACTATCAGGATCTTTAGTGATTAGAAATTTGTTATGGACTGTTTCATTGTATTTTATTTATTCAACTTTTTATTTTATTTGTATACTTGATATTTAATATATCATATTTGGTTCCTATGATTTAGAATTTAACTACTAATTGTGCAAAAAAATTTTAAATAAAAAAATTTGACTACTAACTATGTTTAATTTTTTTAAAAAAATTGAATATACCATCGGATTTAACATGGGACAAATTCGACGATAATTAGACAGAAAACATAAGTTCCATTTCAGACATTTTACAACCTTTAAATTAAGGACAATAAGTTTTTCTTACTTTCACAATTAGTCAACAAATTAACATAATCAAGCACAATAAGATGTGACATGTATAAATCCAACGTAAACGCAATATGCAAAACTGTAAGTATGAATTTGATTGAGTGACTGAGATTGTGACATGGACTACTACAACTTAGCAATTCAATCTATAGAGATGTGCCTAACAATTTATTATTTAAACTTGTAATGACCTATATTCCATGGAAAGACATTATATAAAACACAATTGGATTGTTATAAGATTAGATTTGTGCAAAAAGAAAATTCAACTATTTATTCTTAATAGCCAACGAGAAATTATAGTTAAAAAAAGTTTTATTTTAATTTCATAATTTATAGATCAAATAACAAAAACTATTTATAAAAAACATACACACATCAAATAATGAGTTTACTAGTATCATAACCAAATTCACATGTTTAATCTCGGGTTTTATACTAATTTTTTCTTAATATAACTATTTTTATTTGACACCCTTACATAAAAATCCATGAATTTTCCCAAATAATTAAAGTCGTATTCCTAGAGCAAACAATTTATGTTCTTATATTAAATTTATAATTATCATAAATACAATGAAATAACATACGTTATTATCATATTGTTACCAATAATATTGAATGATTAATTGAGTTATTACAAAATCCTAAAGTAACAAAATTCAAACCCTAAATCCAATTTCACAATAATCAATTCCAAACCCTAAACCCAATTTTACAATAACATAATTAAAACTCTAAACACCAAATTTACAGAAATTTGTTTAATATGTTCATATAACATATATTAAAACCAATTTCACAGCAAAATCCGAACATTAATGGTAAAAACGGCTAACTTACTTGAAATAGAATCCTCGTCACAATGGTGAGGTGGTGCAGATTCTTCACAGAGAAGAGTCGCAGCTTGAGCAACTCTCTCGTCGCAGAGAAGGGATAATGCAACGAGAGGAGGAAGGCAATGGCGGGAGGCGGCAACAACGATGCTGACAGAGCAGTAGGGAGAGAGAGAAAGTGGGAGAAGAAAGGGTAGAGAGAGAGAGGAGATTTCAAAATGAAAGGGGAGAGAGTTCGCACTTTGAATTTTAGGGGTCCTTATCGTTAGATTTACCGGTAGATAAATATAATGGTAATGCATTGCCGTAAGCAAAACGTGACATTCCACTAAAATGGGTTTACCGGCAGATGTTTTCGCCCGTAGATCCCACACTATATTTTGTGCCTATTTTTTCCGTGTTTCCTCTAATTATTACCGGCAAATTTACCATCAGAAACAAAAAATCCGCCAGTAATGATTTGACTTGACAAATTCCACATGAAAATTGTCCATAAATCTATCGGTAATGCTAATGCTAATGTGCAACGCTAAATCCAACAGTAAATCCGATAGTACTCAGTATTTTTCTTATAATGACTACCACTTACTATGATATTCTGCAATATGTAGATCCCTCCATGTAACTTTTTTTTTATCACCACCGTTGAACCTTTGAATATCTTCAAGAAATCTCCCTTGCCTATAAATTTGTAACATTTTTTAACTATGGCACTCAATGAGATCAGATTTCTGCCCAATTCTGGTACATGCCATGCATGCATGGAGCAATATACTGGTCTTATCATATGATTTGATTCTGTCTTGTGCTTCACCTACCATTAGAATTAATCAATTATCTCCTAGTCGGACACTACCATCGCTAATTTTGTAAGAAATGAAAATATCCTTGCTCGGTGTCATGTGAAAAGATGCACCAGAATCTAGGATCCACTTATCTCTGTAGTTACTAGCAAATACAGTTAGAGCATAACCATTATCACTATCTTTAGAACTATCAATTCTTATGTTTGTAGAATTTATTGATTTCAGATATACCATATAACATGATATCATAGAAATTATCATATGAATCTCTATGATAATTATCATATGATATAATCGATTAAAGTTATCTATCTGGACTCTAATATATTTATCTTCTGAATATTTAAATGTATACAACCTCTTCCTTTGGTAAAGCTTGTTGGACAAAGTCTTAACAGAATATTTTTTATCCAAGGGCTCGACAATGAATCAACAGATTTTTCATCCAATATCTCTCGCAATACATTGTCTGCCAAGCATAAATGGATTGTATGTTTTGATTTTGCCAATGTGTCTGTCTTTTTATCCTCAGAAAATGTTTTTGGCAAATCTGTTATTCTATCTAATGCCTTTACTATGCCTTACTGATCTAGCAAAGCTTGCACCTTTAGTTTTCATAATTGAAAGTCATTGGAATTGCCAAATTTTTTCACTTTAAATTTTTGTACTGACATCTTATATCAAGATAAAATTCTTTTTCTGATGTGGAAGACCAGACAAAGTTAAAACCACAAAACATACGAATAATTAAACTTTTTTTTCTAAAACTAAGTAGCACTGATACCATTTTATTATTTTTCTCTCTCAAGATTCGGGTCCAACTTGCCGAACAGAGTCTAACTGTGTGAACTTGATTTTTTGAAACCCGGGCGCATACGGCCTGAAAAGTTAGTTTTCTATAGCACTAGGCACAAGTAGCACAGTAGGTGCCTACTTTACTATATTTCTCATAAAAGATTAGTTTATTGTAAAACAAGATTGTTAGACTAAGAACAAATACATTAGTCTAACCTAATAGATAAGCATTAAGATCAAGTAAACAAAAGTATATGATACCTAGTGGAGCTAGGAATTATGGATTGTAAGACATCTAATCAACTATCTTGGTTATTAAAAACCACCTCATTTTAGCTTGATTTTAAGACTATTATTGATCTTCTTTCAATTCTTGTTTACACCCGTAGTAATATCAGCCTTGTTAAATTTTCTTTCAACTATTCCAAATTTAGACTACTTTCTTTAAATATAATTTTATTTCTAATAATACACAAATACCAAATAATAGCATAAAAGGCAGAGAACTATACCTTTTTCACATAGCCTTTTTGGTTCTAAACATGTGTCAAAAGGAAAAAAAATTTTAAAATAGCATTACATTATACAACAATACATTCTAAAATAGATCAAAAGGAAAAACATGAATAAAAAACAGAACCACAAACTAGTATACACACAAATAATACCATTCTCATCTATTACCACTATTATAATATAAAAAGGGAACACTATTAATTACCTTGCAATGAATTTGAAATAAATAAAAATAATCAAAGCAATGTTAAAATATGATTGAATAAAAAAGCAACATGATGAAAATAGTTAAAACAAGAATAGTACCTAAGTTAAAAACTGAAAAGTCAAATGAATGAATGAACAATACAGGAAAAATACTGAATAGTGGCGAATTTTTTGGCACATTACTGGTAGATTTAGCAGCGATTTTTCTCGGTCATGATGAGAAAAAATTAAAGTTTACGGATATAGCAAGTACACCAAATCGTTCAAGTAATACCACGGTGAGTGGATATCGTTCCCACGAGGATTAATGGATTGAGGCAAGCAATGTCTAATTAAATATCTAATTAGATCGATCAAACCTTAGATTTTGGATTGTGGATCTTGAAGAGAAGTAGAAATAGAATGCTTGAAGTTGGAAGAAATTAATAGTTAAAAACGTTAAAGGTTTCGGAGATGTTTGATTCTTAGAAGAACAATGCTTATTGATTCTTTGGCGATTTGAATGTATTGGAAAATAATTCTTATCTGAATTGAACTCTATTATCACCTAGAAAAAGTTGGTTATTGGAATTGAGTTTGAAAACTTCTTCTCAAAATTCTTAAAGTTTTAAAACTAGTTTTGATAAGTGACAGAAAATCAACTAGGTTTAGTTTCTAAGAATTGTGTGGTTTTGAATTAGTAAACGTGTCTCAGCTCTTATCATAATTAATTGATCAAAGAATTGACAATTTGTTAGGTTAAGAGAAATCAAACTATCAAGGGATTGGGGTTTGCTTAATTATAGTTTGCTATTAATACATCTTTGCATGATCAAAGTAGATAGTGAAAAGTATTGTTCTTGAAGTCTAAACAACTCAGAAGCTTGAATGCTTTTATTCATACTACTTTCTCAATCATTTACAAGTTGCTTTTGTTTAATTCACTGTTTTTGATATCAAATACCTTTCAAACTAAAGTTTTAATTTGTGTGATTAGAGTAGTCAATTAAACATTGTTGCTTAATCCATTAATCTTTATAGGAAAGATAACCCACTCACCGTGACATTACTTGAGACAATTTGGTACACTTGCCGAGTTTTGGAAATTATTCATCAGCGCTGTTGGTGGTAGCGGCATAGTTGGAGGGGCACCGACATCACCGCCTAGTCCGCCATCTCATCAGGACCAGCTAGGGATGACAACGACGAAAAAATTAAGAGTTCCGCTAGGGAGACAATGGACTATTTGTATAATGTGTACAATGGGCTATTGAGTTACAAAATGAGCATCCCCCATACTATTTAAAATAACCATTCGAGTACTAGGGATAATAAACATCATCCCAAAAGTTTAAATTGATTTTGGAGTTCACCAAAGATCGAACTCTTGACCTTTCGGATCTAGCGCTCTAATACCATGTCATGATACGACTCATCCCAAAAACTTCAGCTGATGGAAAAAGGTAACACTAATGGTTATATCTCTAATACTCCATAAACCTCCATTGTATACATTGTACAGATATTCCATTGGCTCCTCATACTTTTCCAAAAATTAAATAAAAAAAAATTTACCACTAATTGTGTTTAATTTTCTTTTTGAAAAATTGAATTTACCGTCGGATTTAACATAAGACATATTTGATAGTAATTAGACGAAAAAATAGTGGAACGCCAAAATTATTGATGAAAATTTTCCATCAAAAATCAAATAATTTTTAAGTAAAGAATCTGATGGTAATTAATTATTGGCGAGAATTATATTGTTAGTTTGTTTTGATGATCTGTCAATAAATATATTATTAATAGATTATTTTCGTTAAACCACCAATTAATTCAATGGTACTCAACATTTTCTTGTAGTAAAACCATATGGAAAGAAAAAAATGCTACCAATCACTTTTTCATACTCAAAACAAGGAATTGAAGCGTTCCAAGGGCAATCAATAACAATTGACAATGATAGACGAGCACAAGCTTAAAACAATAAAGATTAGTATCGCTCAAAATCGAGGAACAGGTTTCAGCTGGCAAAAGAAGAAAAATATTATTAGATTCAATTTTATGGTATGAAGTGCAACTAATAGTGAGACTGAAAATAATGAATTTCTCTTTAAAAGAATATAGGAGAAAAAAATTAAAAAAATATTATTCTTTCATTTTTTATTTTTTGACTTTTTTTTAATTAAATTAGAATAAATGCTCTTTTCGGTCCTTAACTATTTGTCCGATAGACTTTTCGCTTCTAAAAAATCTAAAAACTCAAATCGATCTTTATCTACTTTGATATATATGTACATTCCAGTCTTTATCTACTTTGAGTAAATACCCTTTTCGTCTCCTAACCAGAGACTAAAACGTACATATATCAAAGTAGATAGAGACCAATTCGAGTTTTTAAATTTCTTACGGAGTGGAAAGTCCATTGAGCATAGGGGTGTATAGACCCGGTCTGACCCGAAGGCCCGACCCGATCCCGAACACTTTAGGGGCTAATTTGGTGTAATTTCATTGGGTTTAGGACCGGGTAAGGGTCTCAAAAATAGACCCGGTCATTATTTCGGGTTGGGTCCGGGCCATAGCTCGGGTCACCCGAAGTCGGCCCGGTGGCCCGGTCATCATACACAATTAATATTTTGTGTTATTAGTGATGGATCATGACTATTCTTATGTGGAATTTAAGTATTGTAAACCTTAATATTTTGTGTTATTAGTCATTATAAGACTATCAGTTAATGTTTTATGTTTAGAATGCATAAGACTTTTAGACTAATGCATAATATTGTATTATTTGTATTGATTTAAATATTTGGTATTATTAGACAATATTAGTATTGATTGTGGTTATGCTTTAATTTTAAAGAATGCTTGGTTCTTGTTATATTTTTCTAAGTGAATTTTACCATGTTAAATAATGGTTGGAGTTTTGAAAATTTGGATATTTTTACATGCTATCTTACAATAAGGTATAAAAGTAATGTAATGTTAACGGCTCGGTTTTCACCCGATTTTCACCTGGTATAATTGTGGCCCGAAAGTGTATTGGTTTCATCGGGTCTAGGGTTGGATTCGGGTCTAATAAATAGACCCGGTGTATATTTCGGGTCGGGTCTGGGTCTCATCAAACCCGGCTTCACCCGACCCATGTGCACCCCTAATTGAGCAAATGATTAGGGAGCGGAAATGACATTTACTCATATATAAACTTATACTTTTTAATAATTTTATTGTAAATAATTCTTTCTAATTATTAATTTTTATTATTTTTTTAAATCATAAAATTAAATTTTAAATAAAAATAAATCTTTTTATTAAAAGAAATAGAATTTTTTTTTCATCTTAAATGATTTTCAACGAGCTACAAAGGCTCTAGACGGAGAGGAAGATATATAAACCTCTGTCGAGTGCGCAACTCATCCAGAAATAATAGCACAGGAAGAAAATGTGGACGCTGCTTTACCCGCCCCAAACAAAAACATTCCTCCGCCCTACAATTATCACAAGAAAAAGAGCAGAAATCGCCACTATCCCCTTATCAGTGAAATGCCAACAAGAAGAAACCTCCCTCCGACCAAAAACCCAAGACGACGGCATCCCTGCGGATGACGTCAAATTCATCGCAAAATTCAAATCCCGCCACAACTACATCCGCGTTCTAGAAGTTTCTAGAAAAGCCAATCACCCTTTCCGCGGCTCCAGGCTCCTCCTCCTCGACGGCCCCGGCAACATCCACAGCATCACATTCCCCAACACGCCATTCACCAACACCTACTTCGACGTCTTCGCCACCCTCCCTCCCATCCTCCCTCCTGGCCCCATCTCCATCCTCGGCTTCGGCGCTGGCTCCGCCGCCCGCGCTCTCCTCGAGCTCTATCCCGACGTCATCCTCCACGGCTGGGAGCTCGATCAGTCCGTCATCGACGTCGCCAGGGAGTTCTTCAGCCTCCGGCGGATCGAGCGGAAAAACAAGGACAGGCTCTTTATCTACGTCGGGAACGCGCTGAACGCGAGCGTGAAGGACGGGTTCGCGGGGATTATAGTGGACCTGTTCGCGAAGGGGTGCGTTATATCGGAGCTCCAAGATGAGACCACGTGGTGGAAGATGAAGGGCTTGCTGAGGGAGGGTGGGAGGGTGATGGTGAACGTTGGTGGAAGCTGTGTTGAGGCTGAGAGTAAGGTGAGGGATGGGAAGGTGGTGATGGAAGAGACTCTGAGAGCGATGAAGGTGGTGTTTGGGGAGAAGCTTTTTGTCCTCAGTTTGGGAAACAGAAGGGATGATAGCTCCGTTGCCGTCACCGGAGACTGGCCTGACGGTGATGCTTGGAAGAAGGGCCTTCCGGATCGTCTCCGATATTATGTTGATTTGTGGAAGCCATATTCTGGTGAGAAAGGTAGATAACGGTTGCCCGTCAGATGTTTGTGTTTATTCCTCAACGAGAACACTACACACTTGTGTAATCCCAATTCATTTCCAATTCATTTCCGATTGCAAAAAAAATATAAGCTTGTCATATTAACAGAGTGTACTAATGTGGCAAAAGTTTAGAGGAGAACTAAATGAGCTAACAAATTGCATTATTTCAAAACCATCATCATTTTACTGATACTAATGACAATTCACATGATACACATGCGATAGTAACGATATCATTTCGGTTCTTAGTCAACTTAGATTCACCATGAGATATGAATCGCTCAGCCTCTTAATCGTATCTAATCGCAAGTATCGCAGCGTGATTATTGTTATACTAAGGGAAGACTTTCACATATGCCATTGTACTTTACTGGCATACTAGTATTCATTAATTTTTCACCGTGGATATAATGAATAAAATAAGTTGGTGGTGAAGATTATAAAGACATTTTTTGATGTGTATATGCATAAATGTTGAACACCGTGAGATGAGTACCAGCCATTTCGTTAACCGAAGAGTAGATTTTTTTGAAATGTGGCTTGATATCCTTGTTGTACATTCAAAGCAGCTCATATTGTGGTGCTGTGGAAAGCTTAGTGTTAGACTTGGACCGGCTAAATATAGTGTTAGAAGCAGATGTCAATTGGGGTTGAGTTATTGGTTAATGAATTCTTTTATTTAAATAAAATAAAATAAAAATAAAAATAAAAATAAATATATAATTATACAATTTTTATAAATTAAATTTAATACATCTGTGTCTAATTTCTTTTATATAAATTGTAGTATTGAATTTTAGTATTCATTATTAAGAGAATATTTAAATAACAATAGTATAAACAATAATTTTAAATTATTAATATTATTCATTGTTAAGAAAATATTTACTAAAAACATAAAAATAAAATAAAATAATACAGATCATGCATATTAAGATAAAATGAGTATTTTGAAGTGAAAAAAACACTCTATTCAAATAAAAGAATGTTTGTATACATAAATTTATTTTTGTATGCATGTGCTTTATATTTAGCTTAAATTCATGTAAGTTATAAACTTGTATACTGATATTAATTTTGATATATAAAAAAAGTATGTCAAATTATTTTCAACTATATTACATAAATACAAAAATAAAAAATCAGCCACTAGTTATATAAGAATACATATTTAGTATTTATGAAAAAATTTAATTACCTGATTATAACAAATTTGATTTTTTTTTTTTACTAAATTTGATTATTCAGGGAATAATAATTTCATTAAAAAATTGAATAAAATAACATATATATTTATATATAAATATATATTATAGTTGATTATTTATCTTTATAAAATATTTTTGCGCGTAATATATACAAATATATAATAATTATATTTTTGTCACATATTTTATTTTATTTGAATGCAAAATAAATATAATTAACAATAACACCTTTTTAATTTGGTCAAGTCCTCTTACTATATTTGTGCCTAATGACTTCAGCCACATCAAATTGCAAAAGGATGAGAAACGGAAAAAAAAAGAGAAGAAGAAAGAAGAGAAACAGGAGGAGGAACATATGATACAAAGATACGCATGATGTAAGTGAATTTTGTTGAATTAGAATTAACTTGTATGCATAGTTGTAAAAATCATACCAAACCAGTCGATTCGACCAGAAAACCAATGAACCGGACTCTATACCGATCCGGTCCGGTGTTTTGAGTCGTACAAGGAATCGAACCGGTGTGAACTGATCAAATTTGTAATGAACCGATACGAACCGACCGAACCGCTTAGGAGAGAAAATATTTCCAAAATGCTTGAGGTAGGGTTCTAATAGGGGTGGCAAGCGGGGAAGCCCACCCCGCCCCGCCGAATGAGGCAGTCCTAAAATTTCACTTTGCCCCGCCTAACTACGGGATGGCGGGCTAAGCCCGCCAAATCTCCTCTTTTTTGTACTATTAACTATTAAATAATATATATAATTTCACAATCATATTAATAAATTTATAATTTCTAAAGGCATAAAAAATTCAATAAACATTAAATTCTTTGTAATTATAAATATCTAATAAACATAATTATAAACCAAGTTTTCATCCAAAACATAAGTATAAATATTCTCTCCAAAGCAAAATAAACATAATTTAAAACATAATTATAAATATTGTCTTTAAAGTAACATAAATATAATCCAAACCACTCAATTTTTATCTTCATACTCTAGTAAGTTAGGTTGGGGGAAGTTAGGTCTTGGCAAAAAAATTGTAAAAATACCCCCTCACTAAAAGAACACTAAGCTTAGCGGGGAAGACCGCCCCGCCCCGCCAAAGCCCGCGGTTTAAGCGGTGAAAAGTCCGTCCCGCCCCGCCAAAGCCCGCGGTTTAAGCGGTGCGGGTTAGGTGAGCTTTTGCTATTTGGCGGTCCCAATTTTACAGCCCGGCCCGCCTTTTTTGGCGGATTACGCGGGCCGGCCCGACAAATTTAGGCCCATTTGCCACCCCTAATTCAAACCCCTACCCTCAAGAAAACAAAAATGCTCCACAACCACCAAACAACTATGTTTCCTATTAAAATATATGCAAATATACATATAGATATCTTTCATCAAATAGTTTACTTTTATTTAATTTATTTTAATTTTAATTATAAATTCACTCATTCTTAAATTAATTATATTTTTATTTAACAATAATTATAAACTCACTTATTTTTTTATAATTATATAATATCTATTAATATTATTTTTTAATAAATACTTGTAGTATATAATAGTATAAAATAGTAAAAATATGTATTTTAAATTTTAATTTTAAACTTTTGACTGTTTTTTATTTTTTTATTTAAATAGGACCGGATCAACCGGTTCAACCAGTAACCCAACAGTTGAACCAGTAACCCAATGACCCAGTGACCTGACTGATTCGATCATCGGTTCAGTTCTGACAACTATGCTTGTATGACTTATATACCAAAAAGACTTATTATATGTGTAGCAGTACTCATTTTAATATTTAATAATATTCATCAATCATTACTATCAATCTTAAAAAATACACATATATATAATCGATTACAGTTATACCATATTTTATCCTAAGTCATCTTTAATTTTATATTGTCCGTTCCCTTGACAAGAGCACATAGTGATAAAAAATATTCATAGTTTGTCTATTATCCACTTTGATCTTTTGCAAAATTTGGTAAAAGTCTAATATTGTGTTTGTTCAGAGAGACATGATACTGGGATAGAGATACTAAAATAGTTAGTCGAAAATAATTATTTTGAAAAAAAGGTGTATTCGAAAGTCAGTAAACACGTGTCTTCAAAGAAAGGTTTGCATCGAAAAAGTTTATGACTAGGAATGCGGGACAAGAGTAAGAACTATCACGTTTGTTTAGCAAGCTGCTCGAAATGTTATATCAAAGGGTCCAAGTTTCGAAAGCTATTCTTGGTGGTTACTTTATTTGTCAAGCAAAAGAAGCAAGAACGTTACTGATGAATTAATGAACATGGAGGTTACATTTCAACCCAATTGGTGAAAGATTCTTATAAATAGAAGAAGAATAGAAGGAATAAATGTTGAAATTTTGCTTCAGAAAATACTCAAGCACACTCATATCCCAACGACTTACTGAGTTTACGTTCAAGTTACTTTTCTGTAGGATTCTTTCCACTGTTTTAACTTTTTCATTTACACTTTCTGCAAATTTTACTTTTCTTGCAAGTTTATCATCCAAGCTATATTTATTTTCTCTGTTCAAACTTTACATTCCAGTATTCTTATTTTCCATTTCAAAAGTCCTTTAATCTAATCGAAGACATTTTACTGTTTTATTTAAATTTAATGCAATTCATTTCAAATTCAGTCAATTTATTTTAAAAGTTTTTTTATTTTTTTTCATATTTAATTTCCTTAAGTTTCTATTCAATCGAAAGCTTTTTGATGCACTTTAAGAAAAATGGTACTTACAAAGATGAGTAGATTTTGCTCCCAGATAATAAATATCGAATCACCTTCGATTTCCTAAAAATCGATAAAATAGATATAAAATTGTGTTTGACAGGAGACATGGATAAAAATAATGTATTTAGAGACACTGAATTAATATATTTTGTGTTCATCTTCTTCTTTGTTTTCTTTTTCGATATGCACTTTGAATTGAAACAATGAATGAATCAACTTCAAATCAGTTGAATGAGTGCGATTTGGATGATTCTTCTGAAACGCATCAATTTAATGAGATTTGGATTATTGAATTCTGAATCGAATTTAATAGAATGAAATTGCTAATTTTATTTGAAGTGAATTGAATGGACTGAGATGATCTACATCTGAATTGAATTTAATTGAATTGATAATATGTAACTGTGAGTAATTGTGAGTGTCAGTAACTGTGAGTAACTCTGAGTAAATATGAGTAATTTTTCGCTTCGGTAAGTATTAAAGAGGTGGTTCATCACGTTCATATTTTTGGTTCGGTCCGCAGAAAGGAGTCTAACAAAAATTAGACCAATGTGTTCTGTTTTTTTCCCTAAGCACTATATAATTGTTTCACCGTAATTAAGATTTCGTTCACCATAATTAAGATTTTGGTTCACCATGCAGACCAGCTGTGTTGTGGATGAAAAATTTGTCCCAAAGGTGGGAATGATTTTCAAGACACTATAAGAAGTTGGAAAGTTCTACAAACATTATTCTAAACTTGCCAGTTTTTCTACCAAAATCAGGAACACGACTCAAGATGGAGACAAGATTAAGAATCAACTAATTGTATGCTCTAGAGAGGGGAGGTGGAAATCAAAGATATTTTCAACTTTGAAGACAAACTCTTCAGCTGGGTTAAATTGTCTGGCCAGAATATACATGTACATAATGAAGGATGTTGGTCTTTGGACAATTTCCAAAGTTGTTTTGAATCACTCACATCCTTGTTGTCCAGACTAGGCAACAATCACAAGCATGTATATCTTAATCAAAACTCATTCAATACATCAACAACCACAAGCATGTATATCTTAATCAAGTCAATTAATATGCCACAACCCACTGAACCGAAAATCCTTCATGTATAGAACCAAAATCACAAAGGCCACCGAACTGAAAAATGCATATAACTATTCACACAAATAAGAACAACCACATATATCTTAATCAAATATAATGAGACAATTTTACAGTAGTATGGCTTATTAAAGTGAAAGAGTTGTCTCTAATGTCAATTGTTCTAAACAAAACTCATTCAATACATCAATAACCACAAGCATGTATATTTTAAGAGCACCGCTAGGGAGACAATGAAATATGTATACAATGTATACAATGGGCCATTTATTAGGTCCAATTAATATTAATAGAAAGAATTAACCCATTAATAACCCTAATCCAATTTTGACTATTTACTTTAACATACCACCCAATTTCTTGTAATTACACTTTTTTCCCATATCACTTAAGCCTTTTGTCTCGTCCATTTTTTCCAACCCCCACACCCCAACCCTTCCTATCTTTGAACACTGCAGTAACGGTGCATAACCCAAACCCTCTCAATCCTAGCTCACACCCAATTCCGTTTTGCAATCGAGGAAGGTCACCCATCAACCCATTAATCCTCATCGTTGGTATCAATAACGGCGTCCTCTTGGTCTTGATCATCCCGCTTCCCTTCAACGGAGCAGCTGGGCACGACGCCGACCATCGGGAACGCCCTCAAGCAGCCGTCAGCCACGAACCGTGCAGCAGCCGAGTTCTCCTCGCGTGGGCGCTTTCATCTCCTACCATCAGAGCAGCCGACTAGGGAAGAAAACCCCACCTGCTCGCCAACGTACAGTTCACTGGAAACTCAAAAAACATAACCTCTATTAGAATCATAATCATCCAATGTAAGTGGGTTTTATTGTTCATTTTTGGATTGATAATCGCTTTTGCATGTTTGAATGTATATATATGCTGTTAATTAAATCACTGATGACCCATGGTGAGAAAGCAATGCTCTTAAATTTTTCTGGATTGATTGCTGTTTAAATTGAGTGTAAAATCTCTGTTTACATATTGTGCACACCATATGCTCGATGAAATGTCTAAGTGAAACTTTTTATTTAATTCCTATATTTGGCCAGCATTTGTCTTAAATTTTGTTATCTTTAGGCATTCCGTCGCAGCCGGCTTGCATCTTCCTTGTGACGTTGGCATTCGCAAGTTAGAGGGATTACAAGTGGAGTCAGACTTGAGACGTCCATCATGCCTCAGAAGAATATAAATGGAGTTGAATTTCATTCAACCGCTATGTGGTGTTCCATTGGCCGTCAGTAACGAAAATTCATCAAATTCACATAACAATGATCCCAGCCATTGGGTAGAAGAGGGTGAGGAATCCAACAAGGTAAGCAATTTATGTGGTGGAATGCATAGCGGATGGTTATTTGTTTATGATTTTTATTCATTCCACTTAGTGAAAGTAGGTGCTCTTTTTTATGTTAAATGCTTCAGTAGATGCAACAGAAGCACTCCACATGCAACCACTTCTATGGTTTTATTAAATTCTTTTTATGATTATACTTACAAAGAATTCGCATATGATAATTCAATGTCATGTATATTTAATATGTGCAGAATTTACGTGTGATAATGATTTCAAAGCTCCACTGGAATCGTATTAGTGAAGTATATAATATAAAATTTAGCTAATAGAGATGTGGTTATTTAGACTCTTTATAAAAATAATTATTAAATATTCAGGAGATATGAATTCATGGTTGACTAAATATTTATCCTGCATATTTAGATTAACTATATTTATATGATGAATAAACTAGATAGAGAATAAATTAAATATCGCTTCGGTATATGATTAAATTGATCCGACCTTGCACGATTATTTAGTACATTACTATGCAAGTAGTTAATTGTTGTCATCTTTTTGTGTTGTTTAGCAGGTGGTTCCTCTAGAGGCCTCTCAAAATATGGAATTTGGTGCTCCGGTTTGCGGCATGAGCGCCAACAAGCTGATAGCTGCATGTCTTTGTTAAGCTCATTCGGCAGCAGTTAGAATCTGTTGGAAATGGTTTCGAGTACCTTTAATATTTTTCTCCATGGATATAGGATTTCAATAGTTATTCATTTGTCAGCAATTGTAGATGAAGATGATATTTTTCAAAGACGCAAATGCCGAGTGTGATGCTTTTGTTGTTAGCAACGGCTGGCTTTATTCTCTAAAGATATAGGTATCCGGTGTGTTCGTAATTGTTGCAAGAAACTAGACTTGATTAATTTCAATGAACCAATTTAATCTAGATAAGTTCTGATGCTTTGTTGTATAAGGAGCTTGATTAATTTCATTCGGTGTGCAGCTAGTCGCTTTAGATAGTAGTTACATGTTTATCTTTACTTAGATGTGTTGGATGTTCATTTATGTATGAAATCGGATGTTTACTGTAACTGTACACATGGATAGTTATTTTCGGGTATTCAACCCTTGTAAACTGTAGCAGGTATTCAAAACAAACTATAGTATATTGGTTCAAGAACAGTGATAATAAAGTCAACACTTATCAGATTCAAGTAATGTCAACATAAAATACAAAAGAGATATCCCTGTACTAAGAAATAGTATACTGGATGTTCGGTTCACCATGTATCTAGATGGTTACTTTCATCAGAAAAATAGATGGTCATTTTCGATAGATTCACATAAGAGAATATATGCTTATACATGATAGCATAATTAGCTCCAATTACTGAGTAGCTCTTACATCCGTTCAAGGGTCTCATATAAAAATATATTAATGTAATAAATAATGAAAATAGTAATTTCACTTGGATTATCAAAATTAATAGGTTAGTCATTAACAATTAAGTAGAACAAGGAGATATATATATAATAATGTTAAATAGATGCATACATTTATTTTCAAAAGAAACACTAGTTGAATTAAGTAACATACATAGCAAGTCAAATTGAAGTTCTTTGTCTTGTTGATTGCTTGTTTCATTTTATAGAACACAAATTCATTCTACGTGTCAATAACACCAGGCAAGCACCAATGTACACAATTTACAATCTTAACATTCTTATTATAAATAAGGCCATATTTATCAGGATGTGCATCAG
This sequence comes from Arachis duranensis, assembly GCF_000817695.3. NCBI lineage: Eukaryota > Viridiplantae > Streptophyta > Magnoliopsida > Fabales > Fabaceae > Arachis > Arachis duranensis. The sequence continues at coordinate 74,130,752 of NC_029772.3, read as the reverse complement.
GCCTCAATGACGTTGCTTCACTTATATCTATCAAACCAAAGTGCAACCCTTTTTTTCTAGCTTCCTTTTCTGCTTCTCTAAATTCATCTACTTGAGCATGATGCATTGCTTCCAAGAGCTCCCCATTGTTATAGCCTTGTCTTTCTTCTTTTGTAAATGGTCTTGTCTTGTTGCAACTCTCATTTTCATTATACTCTCCATGCTCAAAGTATTTTGCAGATTATGTCACTAAAAAAGTCAATCCTTTGAACCTTTTAAGGTTTATGATAGTTCTAAAAGATGTCTGAAAAGCAATTTTTAATGCATATGCCATCTATCATTTATACTCATGCATGTATTCCAATTCTAATCATGAATAACTCTTATTATTCTATTCAGTTAACATTTTCAAGAAAAGTCTTAACAATACCAATGCAGTTAATTTTATTTTATTATATTTAACAATATAATACACTAATAGTATTATACTGTAAGCATCAAGAATATTATGGGTGATTATTTCTAAACTAACCACTTGTGCAGTGTACCAAATAAATTGCCTATATATGCTGGTTTAATTTTGCATATTACTAATCCATGACTAATTAACGCAATGATATCCTCCATACAAAGATGAACATCTAAATCATATATAAATAAGCATCCATGGTGATCAATTCAAGAAACCATTCTCACCTTATTAGACTGCTGACCATGGGCGACAAAATGGTCTGGAGCTTCTTCAAGTGGTTTCAATGGATTGTGGTCAGTAATGGATGATGGAATATGACACGGAGACTGCACGACCTTACACGCCATCAACTAACTAGCACGCGGTGATGGACGTATCAAAGGAGGGACACTATTTACTCCTTTATCTTGTATGGTGAATAAACCGAATAGACCAGGGAAGGAGCCACACATTCGGAAGGACGTGATATGGTGCCTCCAGAAGGAGTCACACGCTTGGAATGTGCTTCTTGGCGTTCACCGGTGCGGACCTCGACTTCTTCGAGAGAGACTTCAGGTGATCACACATGAGCCAGTGAGAATATGAGATAGTAGCTGAGATGGGTTGCGTTCTTGCTTCTGTCGGCGCCGCTCAACTAGAAATGATCATGGTTCATGTTTTCCTCAAACTGAATCCTAATTTTTTTAACCATTCAAATTAGCAAATCTTCATAATTAATGATTGTAACCATAATTCAATTTTAATTTAAATTAAACTCTTGTTACCCATAATTAAATTTTAATTTCAATTACACCCCCCATTGTATGCATTGTATAATAAGAGTATTGGTTCCTCATACTTTTTCATATTGTAATCAAGTTAATTAATGTGTCACAACCCACCGAACAAAAAATCCTTCATGCACAGAACCAAAATCACAAAGGTCATCGAACCAAAAAATATTCATGTGGTTAATAAATCATTATCAATTTTCAATCAAAAAGAATAGTGTTCTTCAATGCAAAATAAGTACTGAAGATAGTAACAAAGCTCTAGTTAAACTATTTACACCAATAAGAACAAGCACCTATATCTTAAAGCCCTAGTTATACTGTAAAAATCATTCACAATAGTTCAATCTACTAAATGAAGCAAATCAAACCAGTAAAACTAAAATAAAACTAGGTGAAACGCGGCATTACAAGATTTTAAATGAACAGTAGTTTTCTCATACCTTTTGTAGTCTTTGTTGCTGTTTTCGTTTGTTTCTGGTTGTTACTTGTGAAATCTTCTTCCGATTCCTTTGCAGTAATGGTTTCCGCAAAGAATGTGATTGAAGTTTGAGTGATGTTCAGAGAGATTCAAAGAGAATGAGTGTTTTGGTGTATTGGTTTCGTGTTGAAGATGTAACATTCTTTCATAAAGAAGCGCGAATGGAAAACGAGAGGTTTTTTTGTGTCTGACGCGTGTTTCTCACTCTACATTTAATGCGCCTGAATCTATTTGGGATTGGGCCAACTTGTTTATATGGTTATATGGATGTATAGTAGCCCTGTTTTGTAATAATCAAATTTTAATCAAGTCGTGTTAATTATATGCACATATACGTAAGTGTCTTTTTTTCATCCTCTTTCTCCAGTCTTTCTCTCTTTCTCTGTTTTTACCTCCTTTTAAAAATTTGTACAATTTAAAATAATTTTTATAATTTTTAAATAAATTTATGTATTTTATTGTGTTATTTTTTATTATATCTTTATATAATTTAACTTAAAAACTAATTTGTTTGAATGAAATTTACTATTTTTAAGTGAAATATACGAAGACACATAAATTATTTTATGTCAATAATAAAACATATAAAAGAGAAGAAGAAAAAAGATATAAAAAAAATATTTGCACTATTTAAAATAATTTTTTGTGTTATGAAACTAAATTTTTGTATTTTTTTATTGTTATTCAACAAAAAGTTACACAATTTAAAATAAATTTATTTTATATAACTAAAATTCTTGGGTTTTTTAATTAAAAAAAATTTGTACTTTTCTATTTTATTTTCTTTTCTTGTTTTATATTTTTTTGGCACTTTTTATATGGTAATATTTAATAGGTTCATTTTTTATATATTCTAAAATGTCACTTACATATTTTTTATAATTAAATTAATAATACACTCTGAATAGTTTTAGTTTTTTTCTTACTTAATATTATTTATATTTTTTAATAAAAATATAAGATTTTAAAATTAAATTGAGTTTGTTTTCCTATACATATTATAACTTTTTAAAAATATATTCGTATTTAAAATCTTTTCTATTTCATAAATATGATTTAGAATAAATTAACTTAGCATAATTTTACTATGTATACATAATTACTTGAGAATTTTATTAAAAATAATAGTATATATAATTTTAATATTTAATAATATTTATGAATTACTATCAATGTTAGAAAATAGACATATATAATGAATTAAAGTTATGGCAAGTGGAACTTCATAGCATGATTGGATTAGCACTAGACTTAGTCTCGTTGCACTAGACTTGGCTTCAAGCCTTTAGCTTTGCGCTCATTGTTCAGCAGTGACTGCAACATGATTACCAAATTGGTCTTTTAAACAAAATTTGAGGGATGTTTATGGTAATTCATTGCACACAACATGACAATTTTTAATTTTTACCGGACCGTACTTGACATACCAGTGTTACAATAAAGTGAATGGCACACTTGAAAGTTTTCCTATACTAAGTACAGTGTAAAAAAAGCATAATGATTATATTAAACAAGAACTAAACCAAGTAAAATGATAATCAAAGAAAAAGATTATGGAGGTTTATTTGAGTTTTCTCGTTGCATTCAATGATTCACTGACTAATAAAATTCAAGTGTTCCACCAACTATTCTTGTTCTTCTATACAATTTTTGTATTAAAAATTATCCACGGACACACTATGGCTGACTCATCTTATTTGTGATTGAATATTATGTGACAACATAACAAAGGTGAATGAAATATACTAGTAGAAGCTCCGTGCAACGTCAAAAAATATCTGCTGTTAAATTTATCTTTTCAATCTACAATTCACAAAATAATAGAGAATTATTTGCTTAAAAAATATTTATAAAATCATATATTAAAATTGTTGCGGCTTGGCTTAAGCTATTTGCGGGTCAACCCGACTCACTGATGACCTGACCCGAACGGTCGGGCACGTACAACTCGCTACGTGACCTGGACACGCGTCCTTGACAGCTCTCCACTGCAGCTGTGAGGAAACTTCGAGGAAGATGGGCCTATCCTTGCAGGGCCCACCTCTGACACGGTATAAATGGGGAAGGACCTGCCCTTCCCCCAAAGTACGTCACACACTGCCTTACCCCCTTTTCGCCTGCACATTTGACTGACTTAAGCGTCGGAGTGTCTTTGCAGGTGTCACCCCCCTATTCGTCGAGAGCTCGGAACGTCGGCTCCCCGTCTCGCCCACACGACCCATTCCAGATCATGCCTCAGTTATCCACACGAGGATCACCCCGAACCGTCCGGTACCCGACCTACCGAATATTGAGGCCGTCTGTGGAAAATTTTTGTGAATGGAGATTGTGCCAGGTCCAATGGACCACGGCCGCGCAGCGGCCCCCGAGGGAGCGGCCTCTGTGGCCTCCCCCCACGAACGATTAAGGTCCCCTCAACGACGAACCGAGCCACATCCGAGAGCTCAAAAGAGGCGTCCCTTTGGAGGAACTTGTAGCGACAACACTAGGATAATGCAGGAACTGCGCCACAGGGTGCAGAACCTGGAGCGACAACTAGCGGATCAGGATCACCACCAACGAAATACCAACCCCACCTACTCCCTGTCTCCCGAAAACCGAGAGAGAGCCTCCCACCGAAGTCATTCCTGGCACACCTCCGCCTCCCAAACGGAAGCGGAAAGTAGTCGAGAAGACACGCCTATCCCGAGAAGACGAAATGACACAATTATCTATGCTCGAGGTAAGGAAACACGCACCACAGGGCGGGATCGTGAAGGCACAGAAGGGAGGTCCGAGAGGACACGACGGCCCGTGATAATGGGCGCCACCCCGTTCCATCGATCCATCCTTGAAGTCCGGTTGCCGAAACACTTCGACAAACTAACGGACATGAGGTACGATGGAACCCAGGACCCACTGGAACACCTCACGGCCTTTGAGGCCAGAATGAACCTGGAGGGAGTAGGAGACGAGGTAAGGTGCCGCGCCTTCCCGGTCACCCTGGCAGGACCTGCGATATGGTGGTTTAATAGCCTCCGCAGGGCTCAGTGACCGGCTTCTCCGACATCAGCCGCGCCTTCCTAGCACAATTCACCACCAGAATTGCGAAGGCAAAACACCCAATCAATCTCCTCGGCATGACTCAACGCACCGGGGAGACGAGCATGAAGTATATAGACCAGTTCAACGACGAATGCTTGGAGATCGATGGATTAACCGATTCGGTGGCCAGCCTTTGTCTGACGAATGGCCTCCTCAATGAGGACATCCGAAAATACCTCACCACAAAGGCGGTCTGGACGATGCACGAGATCCAAACTGTAGCCAAGGAATACATAAATGATGAGGAAGTTAGCCGAGTTGTGGCTGCCAACAAACGGCAGCCCTCCTACAATCAACCCAGGTAACACGGTAACGGAGAAAGGCAGAAGGAGTAAGCTAGAGACGGGGGCCCGACTCAAACATTATGTTCCGGCCAGGGTGGGAACCGGCCTCGTCAAACAAATCCTTATGGATACTGGGTAGACTCAAACATTATGTTCCGCAACGTGTTTGATGCACTGGGATTATGGGACGCCGACCTAATGACTCACCAGCACGGTGTCATAGGGTTAGGCGATCACTTCATCAAGCCAGACGGGGTAATATCTCTGCCGGTCTTCCTGGGACAGAGCCAAGGGCGAAGGTCAATAATGGCCGAATTCGTCGTTCTACGGGACTCCACTGCCTACAAATCATCCTGGGGAGGAAAACGATTAACGACATTGAGGCGGTAATCAACACGAGGTTGCTGGTAATGAAGTTTGTTGCTGATGACGGATCCGTAGGATCCATAAGAGGAGATTTAGAAACGGTAGTCGCTTGCGATAACGCCAGCCTCTCCCTGAGGAAGAAATCTAAGGAAGCCTCTGGAGTGTTCCTTGCCGACCTAGATGCCAGAGTTGACGACAAACCGAGACCAGAACCAGAAGGGGACCTGGAAAAGTTCAGGGTAGGCGACACAAAGGAAAAATTCACCTTCGTTAACAGAAACCTCCCACATGAGTTGAAGGAGCCTCTAGTAGAAATGATCAGAGCTAATGGAGATCTATTCGCCTGGACACCAGCTGACATTCCAGGCATAGACCCCCAAGTCATGTCGCATCACTTGGCTGTCAAGCCGGACGCCCGCCCAATGGCCCAAAGAAGAAGGAAGATGTCACAGAAAAGAGCAGAGGAGGTGGCCAGGCAGACGGCCAGCTTCCTAGAAGCAGGTTTCATACGAGAACTAGACTACTCGACCTGGCTGTCAAACGTAGTTCTGGTGAAAAAGCATAGTGGTAAATGGAGAATGTGCGTGGACTATTCCGACCTCAACAAGGCGTGTCCCAAGGACTGTTTTCCCCTTCCCAACATAGATGCACTCGTCGATGCGGCGGCGGGGTATCGATATCTTAGTTTCATGGATGCCTATTCCGGCTACAATCAGATACCGATGCACCGACCCGACGAGAAAAAGACAGCTTTCATAACACCAGGAGGAACCTATTGCTACAAAGTAATGCCATTTGGCCTAAAAAATGCAGGGGCAACATATCAGAGGCTGATGAACAAAATATTTGGCAACTTCGTAGGCAAGACGGTGGAAGTCTACGTCGACGACATCCTCGCAAATACTACACAGCCTGACGACCTCCTAGGCGACCTAAAAAGCGTGTTCACGTCCCTCCGACAACACGGTATGAGGCTCAACCCTCTCAAGTGCGCCTTTGCCATGGAGGCCGGAAAGTTTTTAGGATTCATGATAACCCAAAGGGGAGTAGAAGCCAACCCCGAGAAATGCCAAGCAATACTCCAAATGAAGAACCCCGGCTACGTCAAAGACGTCCAAAGACTGGAAGGTCGACTCACCTCATTGTCCCGCTTCCTCGGAGCATCGGCAGCAAAGGCCTTGCCCTTCTTCAATCTAATGAGGAAAGGAATAGTATTTGAATGGACTCCCGCATGCGAGGAAGCGTTCAACCACTTCAAGGAAATCCTAGCAACACCCCCTGTGCTCGGAAAGCCCAAGACCGGAGAGCCGCTATACCTATACCTAGCCATAACGGGGGAAGCCCTTGCAGCAGTCCTGGTACGAGAAGAGGGGAAGGCTCAACAACCAGTCTACTTCGTGAGCAGAGCACTACAAGGGGCAGAACTGAGGTACAGCAAACTGGAGAAGTTAGCTCTGGTGCTCCTGACCTTTTCTCGAAGATTAAGGCAGTACTTCCAAGGTCACCAGATTGTCGTGAGAACGGACCAAGGAATCCGACAAGTGCTCCAAAAACCCGATTTAGCGGGAAGAATGATGACTTGGTCCATTGAACTCTCCCAGTACGATATATGATACGAACCCCGGCATGCGATCAAGGCGCAAGCAATGGCAGATTTCCTGGTAGAAGTGACGGGGGACCCAACCGAAGAGACAGGCACACGGTGGAGGCTCCATGTTGACGGGGCCTCCAACCAAACATCCGGGGGTGCCGGGATAATTCTAGAGAGCCCAGCTGGGGTCGTGTATGAGCAGTCAATCAAATTCGAGTTCCCCATTTTGAATAACCAAGCGGAGTACGAAACCCTCCTAGGAGGCTTAGCCCTGGCAAAGGAAGTCGGAACGATGAGGCTAGACGTATGCAGCGATTCACAGGTCATTACCTCACAAGTAAATGGAAGCTACCAAGCCAGGGACTCGCTATTACAAAAGTACTTGGAGAAAATCAAGGAATTGAGCAAGCAATTCGAGGAGGTCACGATCCAACATGTTCCGAGGGAAAGGAACACACGGACAGACCTCCTATCTAAGTTGGCCAGCACGAAACCAGGAGAAGGGAACCGATCTCTCATTCAGGGTATGATGAAGGAGCCAGTAGTTACCCTACACCTGTCGAGACTGAGCCCCTCCTGGATGGATCCCATCACTAGCTTCTTGGAAAGCGGCAAACTCCCCGACGACGAAAAGGACGCTAAGGCGCTGAGAAGGGAGGTAGCCAAGTACGCGATCATTCAAAGACAGTTGTTTAAAAAGGGGCTCAGCCAGCCCTTACTGAAGTGCCTACATCCCGACATGATGAACTACGTGCTCAGGGAAGTCCACGAAGGGTGTTGCGGCCATCATATAGGGGGCAAAGCCCTAGCAAGGAAACTAATCCGAGCAGAATATTACTGGCCATCGATGATGGCAGACTCCAAAGAATTTGTGAGAAAATGCGTCAAATGTCAAGAGAACGCCAACTTCCACAAAGCACCAGCCTCCAAACTAAGCCTGCTAACGTCCTCCTGACCATTCTCACAATGGGGGGTCGATCTCTTGGGACCCTTCCCGGTTGGTCCAGGACAAGTCAAGTACCTCATAGTCACCATCGATTACTACACCAAATGGATAGAGGTCGAACCACTGGCCAGCATATCCTCGTCCAATTGCAGAAAGTTCATGTGGAGACAAGTGATAACCCGGTTCGGCATCCCGGAAGCTGTCATGTCAGACAACGGGACGCAGTTTACAGACAGAAAGTTTACAGAATTCTTTGCCGGCCTGGGGATAAAACAAAAATTCTCCTCGGTAGAACATCCTCAGACAAAACTGTTCGGATACAGCTGCGACAGTGACATGGATATCCGACCAAGGAGCGCCATTTGGAAGGCAGAAAACGGGATGCAAACACCCACTTGAGTAAACATGGCCTTATAGAACCAGATCCAATCAGGAACTCGGGGGCAACGAAAATTAATTTCATACAGCCGTTTGTTGGGGGCGGGGACGAAGACGTCGTAGTTAGTTTCTTCGTCTGTCCCTCCACACAAGTACTCGGCTTGTCGAAATTCCGTCAACTCCCCCTCGTCCATCAGATTCGGTGAATCCTTCACATCGAAAGTCACCCAGGAGTAGGGATCGTAATTCGAAGCGGACGGAAAAGCCTGAGAAATGACACGAGGCATACATACAGTGGGGGTACCACTCCGTTAGTCTATGGGGTCGGGAGTCCAGGGAAAACCCAGAAAGCATATTTGTCCTACCCACCAAATAAGATCAAGCACGGCTAAAAGATAAACCCCAAATAGCCTATCCTGGAATGGTAACCCCCTAACACGCCCAACTTGACATTAAAAAGTTATCTATCCTACAAAAACCAAACAACAAGCAGCAAGCACATACAGTAGACATGCAAGAAAGCATTGAAGCATAAGAGAGAAGGGGTCGATGATTACCTGGATTGATTGTGAAAAACTTGAAAAGGAAAGGGACGCGCAGGAATGTTGGAATAAGTCTCTGGATAATAGAGAATGCAGAAGGAGGAGATTGGAGAAGCAAGAGTGGGAAAGGAAAACTAGTGCAAAACTGTTTAAAACTGCCGTAAAGGGAGCGCGAAAGGCCTGGGGACAAAATAGTCTTTGCGTACAGGGTTTTCCAACCTATTATAATTCATTTAATGCTCTGCGTGAGGAACGAGGCCACGGATGATTGTCCCAACAACGAATGGGCATGCACACAAGAGGCGCGTTCCCTCCACGGACCACCGACCCGGCGACAACGAACGAGGAGATAACACGCCACCAACAGCCCGTGCGGCTAATTGCCGGCGCGTTGGGGGCACTGTTGCGGCCTGGCCCAGGCCACTTGCCGGTCAACCCGACCCACTGATGACCCGACCCACTGATGACCCGACCCGAACGGTCGGGCACGTACAACTTGCCACGCGACCCGAACACGCGTCCTTGACAGCTCTCCACTGCAGCTGTGAGGAAGGTTCGAGGAAGGTGGGCATGTCCTTGCAGGGCCCACTTCTGACACGTTATAAATGGGGAAGGACCTGCCCTTCCCCCAAGGTACGTCACACACTGCCTTACCCCATTTTCGCCTGCACATTCGACTGACTTAAGCATCGGAGTCTCATTGCAGGTGTCACCCCCCTCTTTGTCGAGAGCTCGGAACGTCGGCTCCCCATCTCGCCCACACGATCCATTCCAGATCACGTCTCAGCTATCCACACGAGGATCACCCCGAATCGTCTGGTACCCGACCTACCGAACAAAAATATAATTAAATTACATATTCACCTTATTATATTTAACCAAAAAAAAGTAAAATTTTACTAATACCAAAATATGATAGCTTAAATATTGTAAAAAAATAAACATCATTTTATCTATGACTAAAAATATCCCTTCAAAATGAAGAAATACATTATTTAAAAATATAACTATTTTGGTTTATAATTTTATTTATCTAATTAATAATAAAAAGAAAGACAAATCAAAAATTCGCACAAAATTTTTTTTATCAACTACTACGTTTTAGTGGAAACTTTAACATAAAGGAAAAAGAAATAGAGAAACGAAAGCATATTGCTTTACTTTCTTTTTTTTTTCTATGTTTTATTGAAAAATGCTGTCAAAGTTACATGTAGATGAATATTGCATAATTATTAGAATGATTAAATTATAATATTTTTAGTAAATATCTGAAAAAAATTATAATTTAAAAACTGTTTCTAATATTCTTTTTAATCCAGAATCATGTGAGTTTATCCCAAAATATTAAATTTAATAAAAATACAATGGCCTTTGATTTTCTTTTTATCTACTAATTAAAAAGAAAAACAAGGACTATCTAAAAACTCTCACTACCTAATTAAATAAGAGTAAGAATGCTACCAGAATTAAAATTTAATATTATTTTGAGATTTTACTTTATATAAGAAGAAAATAAAAATTTATACAATTTTCAAGAATTGAATTTTTTTTATTATGTTGATTTAATTATATAAGTAAGTATTTCAATATCATCATTGAAAAATGTTATAAAAAGATTAAAAAAATACACTTTCTAAGAATTGAGTCTACCTTTTTTTTCTTCATATTATTATAAATTTATAAGTACTTTACTCTTAGATTATAAACCAACCCCATAATAAATTACAAATTATATTAACCTTAAAAAAAGATAATATAAAGTAATGAGGCTACTGTATTTTATTGAATTTCACAAACACGAGCTACAAATATAGACGGCTACATACTTAACTTTTGCCTACAAGCTAATGATTCAATATCCACATCCTAGCAATTGATGCATTGCATCAGCAATAAGACCTATAAAAAGGTACAGCCCAAACTTAATCTATCAATTCCTATTACATGGACACATCAAAAAAGTTTATATTGTTTAGAAAAAAGAGTGCACACTAATTGTACAATCCATATCTATTTTCCTATATTAATCTTAATCAGTAGCTCTAGGTAAATAGCATGAAGACCCATGTCACTTATTTCCTTGTCCAGATGTAGTATCATCTTCAGAAGTATCAACCTTATCTAGATTCATCAAATTAAATCTTTAAGGAACTTCTCAACTTTTTTAAGGGAGTCTTTTTCTTTTGTTCATCCTCAGCACAACCTTTTCTAAATCCAACAACATATTCCTAATTTCAAAAATTCTAAATAATTGAAATCAAATTTAGTATATCAATATAAATAATTATGAAAATAAATAAATAATAAATATCAAGATATTATCTATCCAAAAAAATATTTAATACTAACCCTTTTATTTTTAACAATTTCATCTCATAAATTTTTAGAGTGATCATCTTCATTTGACATCTCTCTGATAGCATTAGTAGACTTTCTTTTAAGAGAAGAACACTATTATAGCACAAACAAAATAATATTTTGCATCAACTTAAAAAGGGAGAGGAGATTTATGGGAAAATAGATAATAGATAATAGAAATCTTCATATCTTCATCGGCTACTAAGTCAACAACATTTACTTGATTCTAAGTATATTGAGATGAAACGGCAAAGAGCTAAGAACAGTAAGAAGGAGTCAACACATCATTCGATATTTTGGTAACTTTTGAAGGAAATTTAAAGGATCCTTCACCTCTTGGAAGAAAGTCAGTCTTGCACAACTAATGAGCGGATATTTTATACGCTTTTTGCCTTCATTTTCATATAGTTTTCATTATATTTTGTTTAAGTTTTATTATATTTTCATAGGTGATGAATCCACATTTGATGATTGATAAACCGCTATTTTATGATTCATATTGTATTTAATTGTGTGATTTTATCAAGCTTTTCACCCACTTATTCATATGATTAACACGTATTTACAATTCCTTCCCAAATTGTTCTATGATTGAAAACTTACTTCCTAAAGATCTTTTAATTGTATATTTTTATTCTCCTTTATACCATTCGATGCCGTGATATGTGTGTTAAGTGTTTCAGACTTCATAGGGCACAAATGGCTGAGAGAATGAAGAGGAAGTTTGCAAAAATGGAAGGAACACAAGAAATTGAGGAGATGTCCAACGAGAAGTCACGCGGTCGCATGGCTCACGTGAACGCGCGAAATGGAAGAAATCACAGTGACGTGTTCGCGTGCCTGGTGCGACCGCGCGGATTGGAAGCTGCACGAATGACGTGAATGCATGGACAACGCGCATGCATGGTACGAGAAACGCTGAGTGACGCGAACGCGTGGACAACGCGGCCGTGTGACGTGCACGATCTGCAGAATTACAGAAGTCACTGGCACAGATTCCGGGCCGCATTTCAACCTAATTTTCAACCCAAAAACACATATTAAAGTCAGGGAACATGCAGAGACTCAAATCATCACTTTAGATCAGATCATAATTCACTTTTCATAATTTAGATGTAGTTTTTAGAGAGAGAGAGGTTCTCTTCTCTCTCTTAGGATTAGGATTAGGATTCCTCTTAAAGGACTTAGGAATATTTTTATCTTCTTCAATTACAGGTTAAATGTTCCTTTTATTTGCTTTCTCAATTTAGTTTATAAACTCTTTATGTTTGGATTAATTATCTTTTATCTAATATAAATTGAGGTATTTCAGACATATGATTTTGATTTAGATTATTTACTATTGGCTTTGGTTGATTAATTGGTAACTCTTGAGTTGTCAAACTCATCGTGATTGATAATTAATATCCTTGCTGATTGATTTAGATTCCTATAACTCTAGTCTTTCCTCAAGAGTTAACTAGGACTTTAGGAGTTGAATTGATTTACCCACTTGACTTACCTTCATAGTTAGAGATTGACTGAGTGGTAGCAAAAATATAATTCTCATCACCATTGATAAGGATAACTAGGATAGGACTTCCAGTTTTCATACCTTGCCAAGAGTTTTATTAGTTATTAATTTAGTAATTCCTGCAATTTATTTCTCTTGTTCAAAACCTTTTAAAACCCCAAAACACTGTTTTCCATAATCAATAATAAATCATACTTCCCTACAATTCCTTGAGAAGACGACCCGAGGTTTGAATACTTCGGTTTATAAATTTTATTGGGTTTGTTACTTGTGACAACCAAAACGTTTGTAAGAAAGGTTGATTGCTTGGTTTAGAAACTATACTTGCAACGAGAATTTATTATAACTTCTAAATCATCAATCTTCCACTCTTCAATGGTATACTTTGACTCAATTTGGATGGATTCTAGCACATTAACTCACACTTAAGCACCCAAATAGCATACTTTTATGTTTGATCCCTTATTTGAACCTAAATGAGAAAACATGCAATTTTGTGTTTTAATAGAGCGAATTAATTCCACTTTTATGTCATTCGATGCCGTGATATGGTTTGTGAGTGATTTCAGGCCTTGAATGCAAAGAATGGATGGCCAAAAGTGGAAGAAAGCATGTGCAAAGGAGAAAACATGAAGAAAACAAAGAAAAGCACAAACAGCAACGTGTGCGTGCGCACAAGCAAGCGTGCCTACGCACAAGACCGCATCAGCCCAGTGTGCGTGTGCACAAGCCAGCATGTGTACGCACAAGAGAGAATTTCTATGCATGCGTGCGCACAAGTACCTATGCGTACGTACAGGAGCCAAAATAGCAAAGTGTGCAGGCGCTCGCATCTGTGTATCCGCACAGGACCCAACACGTGACTTCATTAATGAAACACGTGCAGCGCGTATCTTGGGGGCTTTTGGCCCATTTTGGAAGGCTGAATTGTTGAATTGAAGTGCTATATAATGGGAGATTCAACACTTAGCATGGGTGGTACACGAAATTATGATCTCAATGGCGCCAACAACTTGGTACGCACAATTGTAATATCACTCTTTTTCACAACTTCGCACAACTAACCTGCAAGTGCACTGGGTCGTCCAAGTAATAAACCTTACGTGAGTAAGGGTCGATCCCACGGAGATTGTCAGCTTGAAGCAAGCTATGGTCACCTTGTAAATCTCATTCAGGCAGATTCAAATGGTTATGGAGTTTTAATAATTTAAAAGATAAATAAACATGAAATAAAGATAGAGATACTTATGTAATTCATTGGGGGGAATTTTAGATAAGCGTATGGAGATGCCTCATTCCTTTTGAATCTCTGATTTCCTACTATCTTCATCCAATCCTTCATACTCCTTTCCATGGCAAGCTGTATGTTGGGTGTCACCGTTGTCAATGGCTACTTCCCGTCCTCTTAGTGAAAATGGTCCTCTACGGTTTCTATATGGCTAATCAACTGTCGGAATGCTCGTCTCGGATGAAAAATACCATGCACAGATATCGTATGGCTAATCAGCTGTTGGTTCTTGATTGTGTAGGAATAGGATTTACTATCCTTTTGCGTCTGTCACCACACCCTACAGTCGCGAGTTTGAAGCTCGTCACAGTAATCCCTTCTCAGATCCTACTCGGAATACCACAGACAAGGTTTAGACTTTTCGGATCTCAGAAATGCTGCCAATGGATTCTAGCCTATACCATGAAGATTCTGATCTCGGATTCAGATGCCTCATTGTCAGAGGGGAGTCGATGTGAATCATTGATTAGAAACCCAAGAGATATATATTCAAGCTTGTCTTCATGTAGAACGGAAGTGGTTGTCAATCATGCGTTCATAAGTGAGAATAGTGATGAGTGTCATATAATCATCACATTCATCATGTTCTTGTTTGCGAATGAATATCTTAGAATAAGAATAGGCATGAATTGAATAGAAAACAGTAGTACTTAGCATTAATACTCGAGGAATAGTAGAGCTCCACACCTTAATCTATGGTGTGTAGAAACTCCACCATTGAAAATACATAAGTGATAATGGTCCAGGCATGGCCAAATGGCCAGCCTCCATAAAACTCTAAGATAGCATAAAACTAATCAAAGATCTCTGATACAATAGTAAAAGGTCCTATTTATATCAGACTAGTTACTAGGGTTACAGAAATAAGTAAATGATGCAGAAATCCACTTCCGGGCCCACTTGGTGTGATCTTGGGCTTAGCATTGAAGATTTCACATGTAGAGGTCTTCCTTGGAGTTAAATACCAGTTTGCAACTTGTTACTGGCGTTTAATGCCAGAATAGGGCAAAAAGCTGGCGTTAAACGCCAGTTTGCATCATCTTAACTCGGGCAAAGTATAGACTATTATATATTTCTGGAAAGCCCTAGATGTCTAATTTCCAACGAAATTAAGAGCGCCCCATTTGGACTCCTGAAGCTCCAAAAATTCCATTTCGAGTGCAGGGAGGTCAGAATCCAACAGCATCTACAGTCCTTTGTCAGCTTCTGAATCAGATTTTTGCTCAGGTCCCTCAATTTTAGCCAGAAAATACCTGAAATCACAGAAAAACACACAAACTCATAGTAAAGTCCAAAAATGTGAATTTTTCTTAAAAACTAATAAAAATATACTAAAAACTAACTAAATCATACTAAAAACTATGTAAAAACAATGCTAAAAAGCGTATAAATTATCCGCTCATCACAACACCAAACTTAAATTGTTGCTTGTCCCCAAGCAACTGAAAACAAAATAGGATAAAAAGAAGAGAATATACAATGAATCTCACAATATCAATGAAACTTAGTCCCAATTAGATGAGCGGGGCTAGTAGCTTTTTGCTTCTGAACAGTTTTGGCATCTCACTTTATCCTTTGAAATCCAGAATGATTGGCATCTATAGGAACTTAGAATTTTGGATAGTGTTATTGATTCTCCTAGTTCAGTATGTTGATTCTTGAACACAGCTACTTTATGAGTCTTGGTCGTGGCCCTAAGCACTTTGTTTTCGAGTATTACCATCGGATACATAAATGCCACAAACACATAACTGGGTGAACCTTTTCAGATTGTGACTCAGCTTTGCTAAAGTCCCCAATTAGAGGTGTCCAAAGTTCTTAAGCACTCTCTTTTGCTTTGGATCTCGACTTTAACCACTCAGTCTCAAGCTTTTCACTTGGACCTTCATGACACAAGCACATGGTTAGAGACAACTTGATTTAGCCGCTTAGGTCTGGATTTTATTTTCTTGGGCCCTCCTATCCATTAATGCTCAAAGCCTTGGATTCTCTTTACCATTGCCTTTTGGTTTAAGGGGTTATTGCCTTTTTGCTCTTGCCTTTTGGTTTAAAGAGCTATTGGCTTTTTCTGCTTGCTTTTTCTTTTTCTTTCTTTTTCTTTTAATTTTCACCACTTCTTTTTTTTTCGCAAGCTTTCTTATTCACTGCTTTTTCTTGCTTCAAGAATCAATTTCATAATTTTTCAGATTATCAATAACATTTCTCTTTGTTCATCATTCTTTCAAGAGCCAACAATTTTAACATTCATAAACAACAAGATCAAAATTATGCGCTGTTCAAGCATTCATTCAGAAAACAAAAAGTATTGCCACCACATCAAAATAATTAAACTAATTTCAAGATAAAATTTGAAATCCAAGTACTTCTTGTTCCTTTGTAATTAAAACATTTTTCATTTAAGAGAGGTGAAGGATTCATGGAATTATTCATTGCTTCAAGACATAGACACTAGACACTAATGATCATGTAATAACGACACAAACATGGATAACACATAAAGCATGAAAACTGAAAACAGAAAAATAAATAGACAAGAAGATTAAGGAATGAGTCCACCTTAGTGAGGGTGGCGTCTTCCTCTTGAAGAACCAATGGTGCTCTTGAGTTCCTCTATGTCTCTTCCTTGTCTTTGTTGCTCCATTCTTAGTGCTTTTGGTGCTCCTATCCTTAGTTGCTCCCAATAGTTTTGTGGAGGAAAAAGTATCCCTTGAGGTATCTCTGGGATTTCTTTATGAGGAAATTCCTCATGCTCTTGTTTAGGTCCATGAGTGGGCTCTCTTTTTTGCTCCAACCTTTTCTTAATGATGGGCTTATCCTCTTCAATGAGGATGTCTTCCTCTATGACAATTCTAGTTGAATTGCATAAGGATCACCTTTTCTTGGCCATAACTTCATAGAAGTGGTCTTGATAGACCTTTGAGATGAATCTTTCCATCTCCCTTGACTCGGAGGTGGAAGCTTTTTCCTTCCCTTTCCTCTTTCTAAAGGTTTTTTCGACCTTAGGTGCTATAAATGGTTATGCAAAAACCAAAAGCAATACTTTTACCACACCAAACTTAAAAGGTTTGCTCGTCCTCGAGCAAAAGAAGAAAGAAAGAAGGGGAAGAAGAAGAAAAATAGACAAAAGATGGAGGGAGAAGTGAATTCGGCCAAGATAGTGGAAAGGTGTATGTGTTGTGTGAATATGAAGGAGTAGTGAGGGGTTTATATAGGGGTGAGGGGAGGGGTAGGATTCGGTCATTAGGGTTTGGTTTAGGAGGGAAAAGTGTTTGAATTTGAAAGTGAGGTAGATGGGGTTTTTGGAGAAGAGATATGGAGGTGATTGGTGAAGAGGTGATGGGGAAGAGTGAATGAGTTGATTGGTGAGGGGTATTTGGGGAAGAGTGTTGTGGAAGGGTAGGTGGGGATCCTGTGGGGTCCACAGATCCTGAGAGGTCAAGGATGTATCATCCCTGCTCCTATTAGGCGTGTAAACGCCCTTACAGTGCAATCCTGGCGTTTAACGCTAGATTGCTGCTTGTTTCTGGCGTTAAACGCCAGCTTTTATTCCTTTCCTAGCATTAAATGCTAGAATGCAACCTGTTTCTGGCGTTTAACGCCATATTGTAGCCTGTTTATGGCGTTTAACGCCAGTTTGGTGCTTGTTTTTGGCGTTTAACGCCAGTTTGGTGCTTGTTTTTGGCGTTTAACGCCCAGAATGGTGCCAAACTAGGCGTTAAATGCCCATTCTGCTACCCTTACTGGCGTTTAAACCCCAGTAAGTTGCTCCTCCAGGGTGAGCTATTTTTAATGCTGTTTTTGATTTTTCTTTGATTTTTGTAGTTGTTTTTGTGACTCCACAGATCATCAACCTAAAAAAAAGAAAATAACATAGATAAATAAAATTGGGTTGCCTCCTAATAAGCGCTTCTTTAATATCAATAGCTTGACCGTGAGATCTCATGGAGCTTCACAGATGTTCAGAGCATTGTTGGGACCTCCCAACACCAAACTTAGAGTTTGAATGTGGGGGTTCCACACCAAACTTAGAGTTTAGTTATGGCCTCCCAACACCAAACTTAAAGTTTGATTGTGGGGGCTTTGTTTGACTCTGCATTGAGAGAAGCTTTTCTTGCTTCCTCTCTATGGTTACAGAGGGAGATCTTTGAGTTTTAAACACAAGGTAGTCCTCATTCAATTGAAGGATCAACTCTCCTTTGTCCACATCAATCACAGCTTTTGCTGTGGCTAGGAAGGGTCTTCCAAGGATGATGGCTTCATCCTCATCCTTCCAAGTGTTTAGGATTATGAAATCAGCAGGGATGTAAAGGCCTTTGACCTTTACTAGCACGTCCTCTACCTGTCCATAAGCCTTTTTCATGAAATTATCTACCATCTCTAATGAAAATTTGGCAGCATGTACCTCAAAGATTCCCAGTTTCTCCATTACAGAGAGTGGCATTAAGTTTATGCCTGACCCCAGGTCACACAGAGCCTTCTCAAAGGTCATGGTGCCTATGGTACAGGAAATTAGGAATTTACCAGGATCCTGTTTCTTTTGAGGTAATGTCTGCCTAACCAAGTCATTCAGTTCATTGGTGAGCAAGGGGGTTCATCCACCCAAGTCTCATTACCAAATAACTTGGCATTCAGCTTTATGATTGCTCCAAGGTACTTAGCAACTTGCTCTTCAGTAATATCTTCATCCTCTTCAGAGGAGGAATAGTCATCAGAGCTCATGAATGGCAGAAGTAGGTTCAATGGAATCTCTATGGTCTCTAGATGAGCCTCAGATTCCTTAGGTTCCTCAAATGGGAACTCCTTATTGTCCAAAGAACGTCTCATGAGGTCTTCTTCACTGGGATTCACGTCCTCTCCCTTCTCTGTGCATTCGGCCACACCAAGTAAGGTTATGGACTTGCACTCTCTTTTTGGGTTCTCTTCTGTATTGCTTGGGAGAGTACTAAGAGGAGTTTCAGTAACTTTTTTACTCAGCTGGCCCACTTGTGCCTCCAAATTTCTAATGGAGGACCTTGTTTCATTCATTAAACTAACAGTGGCCTTAGATAGATCAGAGACTATATTTTCTAAGCTAGATGGGTTCTGCTCAAAATTCTCTATCTGTTGCTGAGAGGATAATGGAAAAGGCTTGCTATTGCTAAACCTGTTTCTTCTACCATTATTAAAGCCTTGTTGGGGATTTTGTTGATCCTTCCATAAGAAATTTGGATGATTTCTCCATGAGGGATTATAGGTGTTTCCATATGCTTCACCCATGTAATTCACTTCTGCCATTGCAGGGTTCTCAGGATCATAAGCTTCTTCTTCAGAAGATGCTTCTTTAGTACTGTTGGATGCATTTTGCAAATCATTCTGACTCTGAGAAATCATATTGACTTACTAAGTCAACATTTTATTCTGAGCCAATATGGCATTCAGAGCATCAATTTCAAGAACTCCCTTCCTCTGAGGTGTCTCATTACTCACAGAATTCCTTTCAGAGGTGTACATGAACTGGTTATTTGCAACCATTTCAATGAGTTCCTAAGCTTCTGCAGGCGTTTTCTTCAGGTGAATAGATCCACCTGCAGAATGGTCCAATGACATCTTAGACAATTCAGACAGACCATCATAGAATATATCTAGGATGGTCCATTCTAAAAGCATGTCAGAAGGACACTTTTTGGTCAGTTGCTTGTATCTTTCCCAAGCTTCATAGAGGGATTCACCTTCTTTTTGCCTGAAGGTTTGAACATCCACTCTAAGCTTGCTCAGCTTTTGAAGAGGAAATAACTTGGCTAAGAAAGCCGTGACCAGCTTATCCCAAGAGTTCAGGCTATCTCTAGGTTGAGAGTCCAACCATGTTCTAGTTCTGTCTCTTATAGCAAAAGGGAAAAGCATAAGCTTATAGACCTCGAGATCAACTCCATTGGTCTTAACAATATCACAGATCTGCAAGAATTCAGTTAAGAACTGAAAAGAATCTTCTGATGGAAGTCCATAAAACTTACAGTTTTGTTGCATCAGAGAAACTAATTGAGGCTTTAGCTCAAAATTGTTTGCTTCAATGGCAGGGATTGAGATGCTTCTCCCATGGAAATTAGGAGTTGGTGTAGTAAAGTCACCAAGCACCTTCCTTGCATTGTTGGGTTCGGCCATACTTGTTTCTTTTCCTGTTTCCTTTTCGAAAATATCTGTTAAGTCCTCTTTAGAGTATTGTGCTTTAGCTGCTCTTAGCTTCTTCTTTAGAGTCCTTTCAGATTCAGGATGAGCATCAATAAGTATGCATTTTTCCTTGTTCCTGCTCATATGAGAGAGAAGAAAACAAAGAAAGTATGGAATCCTCTATGTCACAGTATAGAGATTCCTTTATGTGAGTAGAAGAATAAGAAGAATAAGAATGGAGGGGTTCCCAAAATTTGAGAAGAGAAGTGTTAGTAAATAAATAAAATAAATAGAAAGAGGGAGAGGGAAATTCGAAAATTAGAAGAAAAGAAAAGAAAAATATTTTTGTTTTTATTTTTGTTATTAGTTAGAATTCGAAAATTAAGAAAGGAATAAAATTAAAAGTTAAAACAATTAGTTAAATAAAAAAGATTTTTGAAAAAGAGGAAGGTGATTTTCAAAAATTAGAGAGAGAAAAGTAGTTAGGTGATTTTGAAAAAGATAAGAAATAGTAAAACAAACAAAAAGTCAATTAGTTAATTGAAAAAGATTTGAAAATCAATTTTGAAAAGATAAGAAGTTAGAAAAGATTTTTGAAATCAAATTTTGAAAAAGATATGATTGAAAAAGATTTGATTGAAAAAGATATGTGATGAGCGGATAATTTATACGCTTTTTGGCATTGTTTTTAGGTAGTTTTTAGTAAGTTCAAGCTACTTTTAGGGATGTTTTCATTAATTTTTATGTTAAATTCACATTTCTGGACTTTACTATGAGTTTGTGTGTTTTTCTATGATTTCAGGTAATTTCTGGCTGAAATTGAGGGACCTGAGCAAAACTCTGATAAGGAGGCTGACAAAGGACTGCTGATGCTGTTGGAATCTGACCTTCCTGCACTCGAAATGGATTTTCTGGAGCAACAGAACTCTAAATGGCGCGCTCTCAACGGCGTTGGAAAGTAGACATCCAGAAATTTCCCGCAATATATAATAGTCCATATTTTATTCGGGAATTGATGACGTAAACTGGCGCTCAACGCCAGTTCCATGTTGTTGTCTGGAGTAAAACGCCAGAAACACGTCACGACCCGGAGTTGAACGCCCAAAACACGTTACAACTTGGCGTTCAACTCCAAAAGAAGCCTCAGCTCGTGGATAGATCAAGCTCGGCCCAAACACACACCAAGTGGGCCCCGGAAGTGGATTTATGCATCAATTACTTACTCATGTAAACCCTAGTAGCTAGTCTAGTATATATAGGACATTTATCTATTGTATTAGACATCTTTTGACCACTTTAAGTCCTGGATCATTCGGTCACTTGATCATGGAGAGGGCTGGCCATTCGGCCATGCCTGAACCTTTTTCTTATGTATTTTCAACGGTGGAGTTTCTACAAACCATAGATGAAGGGTGTGGAGCTCTGCTGTACCTCAAGCTTCAATGCAATTACTATTATTTTCTAACCAATTCGATTTATTCATGTTCTAAGATATTCGTTGCACTTCAACTTGATGAATGTGATGATCCGTGACACTCATCATCATTCTCATCTATGAACGCGCGTGATTGACAACCACTTCCGTTCTACCTTAGGCCGGGCGCATATCTCTTGGATTCCTTAATCAAAATCTTCGTGGTATAAGCTAGAATTGATGGTGGCATTCATGGGAATCCGGAAAGTCTAACCTTGTCTGTGGTATTCCGAGTAGGATTCCAGGATTGAATGACTGGGACGAGCTTCAAACTCCTGAAGGCTGGGCGTTAGTGACAGACGCAAAAGAATCAAGGGATTCTATTCCAACCTGATTGAGAACCAACAGATGATTAGCCGTGCTGTGACAGAGCATTTGGACCTTTTTCACTGAGAGAATGGGATGTAGCCATTGACAACGGTGATGCCCTACATACAGCTTGCCATAGGAAGGAATGATAGAACTGGAAGGAAGAAGTAGGAAAGCAGAAAAAGAAAGGGCACAGTATCTCCATATGCCTATCTGAAATTCCCACCATTAAATTACATAAGTATTTCTATCCTATGTTATTTATCCTTATTTTCTGTTTATTATTTATTATTATTCAAAAATCCATAATCAATTATAATCCGCCTGACTGAGATTTACAAGATGACCATAGCTTGCTTCATACTAACAATCTCTGTGGGATCGACCCTTACTCACGTAAGGTTTATTACTTGGACGACCCAGTACACTTGCTGGTTAGTTGAACGGAATTGTGTCCACACATAGCAAAGAGCCATTATAATGATTCCATACAATAACAAAGAGTACAACATTGATGATCACAATTTCGTCCACCAAGTTTTTGGCGCCGTTGCCGGGGATTATTCGAGTATGGATAACTGACGGTTCATCTTGTTGCTCATATTAGGTAAATTTTCTTTTCAAAAATTTTTGAAAAATTTTTCAAAATTTTTCTTTCTTTTTCTTTTTTCCAAAAATATTTTCGAAAAAAAATAATAATAAAAATCTAAAAAAAAAATCATAAAATCATAAAAATCAAAAATATTTTGTGTTTCTTGTTTGAGTCTTGAGTCAACTTTTAAGTTTGGTATCAATTGCATGCTTTAAAAAAAATATTTTTTCTTGCATTTTTCGAAAATTCATGCATTCATGGTGTTCTTCATGATCTTCAAGTTGTTCTTGACAAGTCTTCTTGTTTGATCTTGATGTTTTCTTGTTTTGTGTTGTTTGTTGTTTTTCATATGCATTTTTTGTTTGCTAGAGTCCATGCATTAAAGATTTCTAAGTTTGGTGTCTTGCATGTTTTCTTTGCATAAAAAATTTTTCAAAATTATGTTCTTGATGTTCATCATGATCTTCAAAGTGTTCTTGGTGTTCATCTTGACATTCATAGTGTTCTTGCATGCATCTTGTGTTTTGATCCAAAATTTTTATGTTTTGGGTCATATTTGTGTTTTTCTCTCTCCTCATTAAAAATTCAAAAATCAAAAAAATATCTTTTCCTTATTTCCCTCCAAATTTTCAAAATTTTGGGTTGATTTGGTCAAAATTTTTTTAAAAATTAGTTGTTTCTTATAAGTCAAGTCAAATTTTCAATTTTAAAAATATTATCTTTTCAAAATCTTTTTCAAAAATCACATCTTTTTCATTTTTTTGTAATTTTTGAAATTTTAAAAATTTATTTTCAAAATATTTTTCTTATCTTTAAAAGAAAAAAAATTTGAAATTTTACTAACAATTAATGTGATTGATTCAAAAATTTGAAGTTTGTTACTTTCTTGTTAAGAAAGGTTCAATCTTTAAATTCTAAAATCTTATCTTTTAGTTTCTTGTTAGTCAAGTAATTAATTTTAATTTTGAAAATTAGATCTTTTTCAAAATATCTTTTTCTTAAAAACCTTATCTTTTTATCATATATTTTTATCATATCTTTTTATCTTATCTCTTATCATATCTTTTTCAAAATTTTATCTTTTTCAAAAAAAATTGATTTCAAAATATCTTATCTAACTTCTTATCTTCTTATCTTTTCAAATTTGACTTTAATATCTTTTTCAACTAACTATTTGACTTTTTGTTTGTTTCTTATCTTTTTCAAAACCACCTAACTACTCTTTCCTCTGTAATTTTCGAAAATATCTCACCCCTTTTTCAAAAATTCTTTTTAATTAACTAATTGTTTCAAATTTTAATTTTAATTTTAATTCATCTTTAATTTTCGAAATTAGTAATTCCTTTTCAAAAATATTTTCGAAAATCCTTCTCTCATCTTCTTCTATTTATTTATTTATTTACTAACACTTCTCTTCATCTCTTATCACCTCCCCTATCTTTACTCTTTATACAAACTATTCATCCCTCTCCTTCCATTATCCCCTTTCTTCTTCTACTAATAATAAGGATCCTCTTTACTGTGACATAGAGGATTCCTCTTCATTTTCTTTTCCTCTTCTCTTTCATATGAGCAGGAAAAGGAAAAAGGCACTCTTGTTGAAGCTGATCCTGAACCTGAAAGGACTCTGAAGAGGAAGTCAAGAGAAACTAAAAATCAACAATTCAGAGAAACCTAAAAAAAAAAAGAAAAAAAGAGAAAAGGGAAGACAAAAAGCTTCCACCTCCAAGTCATGGGAGATGGAGAAATTCATCTTAAGGGTCCATAACTCAGTAGAAGAGCATTTGACTGCACATCAAGAGAGCATGAGAAATTCCCTCATCAAAAAATCCCTGAGATACCTCAGGGGATACATGTTCCTCCACATAATTATTGGAAGCAACTAAGGGTAGGAACACCAAAATCACTAGGGATCATGCAACAGAAGCAAGGAAGAGACATAAAGGAGCTCAAAAAGCACCATTGGTTCTTCAAGAGGGCGCCACCCTCACTAAGGTGGACTCATTCCTTAACTTTCTTGTTTTTATCTCTCTGTTTTTTTTTTTTTTTGGTTTTTTATGTTATGTTCATTTATATTTTGTGTCTCTACTTCACGATCATTAGTAGTAGTAACTATGTCTTAAAGCTATGAATAACTCCATGAATCCTTCACCTCTCTTAAATGAAAAATGTTTTAATTCAAAAGAACAAGAAGTACATGAATTTCGAATTTATCCTTGAATTTAGTCTAATTATATTGATGTGGTGACAATACTTTTTGTTTTCTGAATGAATGCTTGAATAGTGCATATTTTTGATCTTGTTGTTTATGAATGTTAAAATTGTTGGCTCTTGAAAGAATGATGAACAAAGAGAAATGTTGTTGATGATCTGAAAAATCATAAAATTGATTCTTAAAGCAAGAAAAAGCAGTGAAAAAAGAAAAGCTTGCGAAAAAAAAAGTGGCGAAAAAAATAGAAAGAAAAAAAGAAAAAGCAAGCAGAAAAAGCTAATAGTCCTTAAAACCAAAAGGCAAGGGTAAAAAGGACCCAAGGCTTTGAGCATCAATAGATAGGAGGGCCCAAGGAAATTAAATCCAGGCCTAAGCGGCTAAATCAAGCTGTCCCTAACCATGTGCTTGTGTCATGAAGGTCCAAGTGAAAAGCTTGAGACTGAGTGGTTAAAGTCATGATCCAAAGCAAAAAGAGTGTGCTTAAGAGCTCTGGACACCTCTAACTGAAGACTCTAGCAAAGCTGAGTCACAATCTGAAAAGGTTCACCCAGTCATGTGTCTGTGGCATTTATGTATCCGGTGGTAATACTGGAAAACAAAGTGCTTAGGCCAAGGCCAAGACTCATAAAAGTAGCTGTGTTCAAGAATCAACATACTTAACTAGGAGAATCAATAACACTATCCAAAATTCTAAGTTCCTAGAGAAGCCAATCATTCTGAACTTCAAAGGAAAAAGTGAGATGCCAAAACTGTTCATAAGCAAAAAACCACAAGTCCCGCTCATCTAATTATAATTAATATTCATTGATATTCTGGAATTTATAGTATATTCTTTTCTTTTTATCCTATTTGATTTTCAGTTGCTTGGGGACAAGCAACAATTTAAATTTGGTGTTGTGATAAGCGGATAATTTATACGCTTTTTGGCATTGTTTTTAGTAAGTTCAAGCTACTTTTAGGGATGTTTTCATTAGTTTTTATGTTAAATTCACATTTCTGGACTTTACTATGAGTTTTTGTGTTTTTCTGTGATTTCAGGTAATTTTTGGCTGAAATTGAGGGACCTGAGCAAAACTCTGATAAGGAGGCTGACAAAGGACTGCTGATGCTGTTGGAATCTGACCTTCCTGCACTCGAAATAGATTTTTTGGAGCTACAGAACTCCAAATGGCGCTCTCTCAACGGCGTTGGAAAGTAGACATCCAGAGCTTTCCCGCAATATATAATAGTCCATACTTTATTCGGGAATTGAT
This sequence comes from Arachis duranensis, assembly GCF_000817695.3. Lineage (NCBI taxonomy): Eukaryota > Viridiplantae > Streptophyta > Magnoliopsida > Fabales > Fabaceae > Arachis > Arachis duranensis. The sequence goes on along the minus strand of NC_029772.3, from coordinate 74,104,716 downwards.
GACGTAAACTGGCGCTTAACGCCAGTTCCATGTTGCTGTCTGGAGTAAAACGCCAGAAACACGTCACGACCCGGAGTTGGACGCCCAAAACACGTTACAACTTGGCGTTCAACTCCAAAAGAAGCCTCAGCTCGTGGATAGATCAAGCTCGGCCCAAACACACACCAAGTGGGCCCTGGAAGTGGATTTATGCATCAATTACTTACTCATGTAAACCCTAGTAGCTAGTCTAGTATAAATAGGATAATTTACTATTGTATTAGACATCTTTGGTCTCAGTTTTGTTTTATTCTTCATCTTAGGAGACTATTGATCACGTTTTGGGGGCTGGCCATTCGGCCATGCCTGAACCTTTCACTTATGTATTTTCAACGGTGGAGTTTCTACACACCATAGATTAAGGGTGTGGAGCTCTGCTGTACCTCAAGTTTTTAATGCAATTACTATTGTTTCTATTCAATTCTCTTTATTCCTATTCTAAGATATTCGTTGCACTTCAACTTGATGAATGTGATGATCCATGACACTCATCATCATTCTCACCTATGAACGCATGTCATTGACAACCACTTCCGTTCTACCTTAGGCCGGGCGCATATCTCTTGGATTCCTTAATCAGAATCTTCATGGTATAAGCTAGAATAGATGGCGGCATTATTGGGAATCCGAAAAGTCTAACCTTGTCTGTGGTATTCCGAGTAGGATTCCGGGATTGAATGACTGTGACGAGCTTCAAACTCCTGAAGGCTGGGCGTTAGTGACAGACGCAAAAGAATCAAGGGATTCTATTCCAACCTGATTGAGAACCGACAGATGATTAGCCGTGCTGTGACAGAGCATTTGGATCTTTTTCACTGAGAGGATGAGATGTAGCCATTGACAACGGTGATGCCTGATGTGTGGAAAACGATCCAACACAAAACTCACCGGCAAGTGTACCGGGTCGCATCAAGTAATAAAACTCACGGGAGTGAGGTCGATCCCACAGGGATTGAAGGATTGAGCAATTTTAGTTTAGTGGTTGATTTAGTCAAGTGAATCAAGTATTGGTTGAGTGATTTTGTATCCAACAGTAAGTAAATAGCAGGAAATGTAAAGGGAGAGGGATGAATTGCAGAATTTAAAGAGAACTGAAAGTAAAGGTGCTGAATCTTAAAGAACAAGAAATTAAATGACTGAAACTTAAAGTGCAAGAAATGTAAATTGCTTGAATGGAAATAGGGAGTTGAGGCCAAAAGAAGGTTCTAAAGTCAAAAGTAAAAGAAGAGGTCCTAATTACATCAAACTATCTCCTATTTATACACTTTCTATTCTTGGATTTTGGAATTTGGATGGGCTTTTGATTTGGTGAAGAAATGAATTAAATTGGATTTTTAATCCAATTTTCAGCCCATGAGAAAGTAGCTCCCAGAAGGCTGTTCTGCCCTTGTGGAGGGCAGAGCAGGAAGTGGTGCGTGCGGCCCTTGTTGCGTGCGTGTGATGCATCAGAATGCTGCCCTGCCCTCCACAAGGGCAGGGCAGAGTTTTCTTGGTGCGCCAGATTCTGCCCGTGCGTGCTGCTGCTGGCCGAGACTCCCTTGGTGCGCCCAATCTTGTGCGCTGGCCGTGCACCACAAAAATGCTGCCCTGCCCTTGTGGAGGGCAGGGCAATGTGCCAACCCTGCCCTTGCGGAGGGCAGGGCAATGTTACCAATAGTGAGGTTCCAAGTTCGAAACTTGGTGGAGGCACACGCTGCTTCTTTTCCTTGGTTTTCTTGGCACCAAAATAAGGCCTAGTTCCTTGTTTCCTCATGGTGCCGTATTCGATCCAGGGAGAATGAAAGCAAGCCAATTTTTTCTTGATTTTATTGTGCTTGAGCGCTACTCCTTTCCTCTTTGTCCTTGGGTTCGAAACCCATAGGAAGCATTATGAAGCAATTTCTTTTGAATTTTTCTTGGGTGAAGCCCGATATTGCTCTTGAGGAGGGCAGGGCAGAGTTTTTGCTCTCTTTGATCCTTAGCATCAAATTGTGCTCCGCCCTTGTTGTGGGCAAGGCAGTGATGCTTTTCATGGTTTGGCTCATTATGTTGCTCTCCTGGAGGGCAGTGTGCCCTTGTGGAGGGCAGTGTTTGCTTCCTCCTTCTATGTTGCACCACACTTCTCAATTCCTGGCCACACTTTTTAAGCCACGTTTTTCTTCTTTTCTTCTTTTCTTCACCTACAAGAAACCAAAACAACCACGTTTTTCTTCTTTTCTTCCTTTCTTCACCTTCAAGAAACCAAAACAACCAATCAAAGTATCTCTAAACTCATAAGGTTTATAATTCATTAAAAATTAATTAATTTTCTTGCTCAAACCTCATGATTTAGCATCAATTTAATGGTAGTTGCTTGATTTAAAGAAGTTATGCGTTTTCATTCCAAATCACTTACTTAGGATGCAAGAAAATGCATAAAGACTAATAAAACAAGTGAAATTAGCTTGAAAAATGGGTATATGATGACCTGTCATCACAACACCAAACTTAAT
>NC_029772.3:74100362-74102089 GCF_000817695.3 Arachis duranensis | reverse complement strand
TGGACTTTCAATTGGCCATCCCAAATTAGTTGATCTAAGTGACCGGGTTTTGAAATACCCCTCAGAATTTACTTATCCAAGCATATCCTAGTACAAGAACACCACAGGCATGTGTCCTAGGGTCCAAGCTATTGGTGTCCAGCCTTTATTCTTGCTTTTTCTTGCCACATTGGCTTTTTCTTCTTCCTTTTCTTTCTATTTTATTTTCTTTTGTTCTCAAGGGCTTTTTTTTCTTCTTTATTGATAGGAACCTTTATAACAGCAAGCTAGCTCACACTTCAATGAAAATGACATTATGCAGCAATTATTTCATGAGTTATGCATTTAATCAGACACATATACCACCATTAACTTCCATTCTAACTTATGCAACATTGGATATTTACTTTCCAATTCAAACAATTCTCTTTTATTCAAGCATATGGGAAACAAAAAAAAATTTAAGCTGAGTGATGGATGACAAGCATTATGCATATTAGCATTCTTAATAAAGCAACTTCACTTGCAACTAGATAAACACTTTAGCAGGATACATAATGGTTCCCATGTTCAAAACAATTCACAGTAGCAAGGATTAAGTTTAGATACAACCTTTGAAGTTGAAGCCCTTTGATTCTTCCTTCTGTTGTGTTTTCTTTGAGTTAAGATGCACAATATCTTCAATTGTTGACTCATGTCCTGCATAATTCTCAAAGTTGCTTGCTTCTCAAGCCCTTAATTGCATGGTTAGTATGCATAAATTGAGTGTGTATTTTGGATTTATTTTGGTGTGGGATCACCAAACTTAATTGCTTGCCACTGCCTCTGATGCAACAAGTTAACCATATGTGAAACCTTGTGTCCTTGCTAAAGGTTATGGAATTAAAGCTAAGATGCAGTTAAATAGTTGGATAATTTGTTTGATTGCTTAGAGTTAGCACTATGCAAGAGGTGAGAATGTGTTTTTAAATGAGATTTTTGGTGGAATACTGGTGCACGAAATTGCAATCACACTTTTGCAACCCCGCACAACTAACCAGCAAGTGCACTGGGTCGTCCAAGTAATACCTTACGTGAGTAAGGGTCGATCCCACGGAGATTGTCGGCTTGAAGCAAGCTATGGTTATCTTGTAAATCTTAGTCAGGATATCAGAAATTATCAGGATTGATTGTGAAAAGTAAAAGAACATGAAATAAGTACTTGTTTTGCAGTGATAGAGAATAGGTTGAGGTTTTGGAGATGCTCCATCTTCTGAATCTCTGCTTTCCTACTGTCTTCTTCTTCAAACACGCAAGGCTCCTTCCATGGCAAGCTGTATGCAAGGGTTTCACCGTTGTCAGTGGCTACCTCCCATCCTCTCAGTGGAAATGTTCAACGCACCCTGTCACGGCACGGCTATCCATCTGTCGGTTCTCAATCAGGCCGGAATAGAATCCAATGATTCTTTTGCGTCTGTCACTAACGCCCCGCCCTCAGGAGTTTGAAGCTCATCACAGTCATTCAATCATTGAATCCTACTCAGAATACCACAGAAAAGGTTTAGACCTTCCGGATTCTCTCGAATGCCGCCATCAGTTCTAGCTTATACCACGAAGACTCTGATCTCACGGAATGGAAGGCTCGGTTGTAAGGCGAGGGCAACCATGCGTCGTGCATCAGGAATCCAAGAGATACACACTATAGCTCTTGCTTGTAGAACGGAGGTGGTTGTCAGGTGGTGCACGAAATTGCAATCACACTTTTGCAA
>NC_029772.3:74096847-74098084 GCF_000817695.3 Arachis duranensis | reverse complement strand
CCTGATTTTGTCAGGATGGATGTGAACAATCTTTCCTCTGACTAAGGTCCGATGGTCATAGAGAGCAGCTCCAATTATTCTCTGCCTGTCTGTCTGCCATAGATTAGCATAGAACTCCTGAACCATGTTTCTTCCCACTTTCGTTTCAGGATTGGTCAGAATTTCCCAATTCCTGATTCGAATTTGCTCTTGAATCTCTGGATATTCATCTTCTTTCAGATCAAATTTAACTTCCGGGATCACTGACCTAAGACCCATTATTTTGTGATAATGGTCTTCATGTTCTTTGGTTAAGAGCTTCTCTTGATTCCAAAGATTCTTTGGATTATTCTCATTCTTTCCTCTTAAATTGGTTTGTTTTCCCTTAGGAGCCATGATTTTGATGAATCTTGGCTTAGTGATCACGGAAAAGCACACCAAACTTAGAGGTTTGCTTGTCCTCAAGCAAAAGAAAGGAAAGAAGAGAGAGAGAGGAGAAGAGCAAATTCAAATGGTGTGGGGGAATGAGGGGCCGAACGTGTTTTTATAAGTGGGGGAAGGAGATTTCGAAAAAAATTGAAGGGAGATTTGAGAAGATATGGAGAGAATTTGAGAGAAGAGTGAGTTTTTGAGTAAGATATGGGATTGATTTGAGAGGGATTTGAAGAATGATTTTGATTTTTGAAGATTTGAAGGTGAATGATGAAAAGTTAAGATGTATTTATGTAGAAAAGTATGGGCAAGAAAAGGAAAATTTTAAAAAAATTTGATTGAAAATCAAAATCGTGGTCCCCCCACCTTTCTGGCGTTAAACGCCCAGAATGGCACCTGAAAACAAAATCTTGATCCCCCACCTTTCTGGCGTTAAACGCCCAGAATGGCACCCATTCTGGCGTTTAACGCCCATTTGTTGCCCATTGTGGGCGTTTAACGCCCAGCCAGGTGCCCTGGCTGGCGTTGAACGCCAGAATTCCCTTTATCACTGGGCGTTTTGCTGAACGCTCAGGATGCTGCACACCTGGCGTTAAACGCCCAGAATGGTGCCCATTCTGGCGTTTAACGCCTAAAATGCCCCTTACTGGCATTTTTTCGCCAGTAAGCTCTTTTTCTCTGCTTTTTGCGCTGAATCCTTCTGTAACTCTGTGAATTCCTTCATTTTTGATACTTGCCTTTGTACAAACAAAACATATAACCTGCTAATGACTGGGTTGCCTCCCAGCAAGCGCTTCTTTACTGTCTTTAGCTGGACCTTTACTGA
>NC_029772.3:74075011-74075662 GCF_000817695.3 Arachis duranensis | reverse complement strand
TTGATGGTTGGCTTGTGGCACTCACTGATGCAACTTGAAGGCTGTCAATTCTCTTGGCCATCTGCTCAAACTGTTGTTGAATTTACTGCTGCATCATTTTGTTCTGAGCTAGGATTGAATCCACTCCTTCCAACTCCATTACTCCTCTCCTTTGTGATGGTTGGCGTTGCCTTTGGTGAGCAAAGAAATACTGGTTGTTGGCCACCATATCAATGAGATTTTGAGCTTCTTCTGTAGTTTTCATGAGTTGTAGGGAGCCTCTAGCTGAATGATCAAGTGCCTCTTGAGCCTTCAGAGTAAGTCCTTCATAGAAGTTCTGTAGCTTGTCCCACTCAGTGAACATCTCTGGTGGACATTTCCTCAGCAGTGCTTTATATCTTTCCCATGCTTCATATAAATTTTCAGCCTCCATTTGAGTGAATGTCTGTACCTCAGTCTTCAATCTTATGATCCTTTGACGGGGATAAAATTTGGCAAGAAACTTGCTCACCAAATCATCCCAAGTGTTGATGCTCTCCTTTGGAAATGTTTCTAGCCATTGAGTGGCTTTGTCTTTAAGAGAGAATGGGAACAACAGCAGCTTGTATATGTCAGGGTGCACTCCATTGCTCTTAACTGTGTCACAGATCCTCAAGAAAGTGGATAGATGTT
>NC_029772.3:74074241-74074771 GCF_000817695.3 Arachis duranensis | reverse complement strand
GATTTGATGGATCTCCTTCCATCTCTTGGAATTCCTCCTCAGATTCTTCCTCTCTAATGATGTTCTTCCCTCTTTCAGCTCTTCTTAATCTTCGAAGAGTCCTTTGGTCAATTTCAGAGAGGATAGGGGAAGATCTTCCTGTACCTGACATACAAACACACAACAATAAACACACAGATCCAGAAAACCAGTGAAACTTCAATGTATTGCTAGAATGAAGTTTTAGTTAGTTTAAGCAAAAATTCAAACAGTTAGTGTGTTAGTCAAAAATTAAAGAAACAGAAAAGAAAAAGTGCTTGATCTAGACCTCCACTTCACTTAATCATTGTCAATCTAATTCAATCCTCAGCAACGGCGCCAAAAACTTGATGTGTGGAAAACGATCCAACACAAAACTCACCGGCAAGTGTACCGGGTCGCATCAAGTAATAAAACTCACGGGAGTGAGGTCGATCCCACAGGGATTGAAGGATTGAGCAATTTTAGTTTAGTGGTTGATTTAGTCAAGCGAATCAAGTATTGGTTGAGTG
>NC_029772.3:74046006-74074150 GCF_000817695.3 Arachis duranensis | reverse complement strand
TCAATTATGCAGAAGAGGAATTAAAGAGATCTTGAATGGAGATTGAGACAGAATTTCCTCAATTCTTCACACCCAAGACTCAAACAAGAAAAGTAAAAATGCTCAAACAAGAACGAGGAAGAAGAGAGATCAATTCTCCTCCCCAATTCTCTGAAATCTCAGTTCCTAGCTCTTAACGAAGTCTCAAAATTCCAAAATCAAAAGAAGGTTCTAAAGTCAAAAGTAAAAGAAGAGGTCCTAATTACATCAAACTATCTCCTATTTATACACTTTCTATTCTTGGATTTTGGAATTTGGATGGGCTTTTGATTTGGTGAAGAAATGAATTAAATTGGATTTTTAATCCAATTTTCAGCCCATGAGAAAGTAGCTCCCAGAAGGCTGCCCTGCCCTTGTGGAGGGCAGAGCAGGAAGTGGTGCGTGCGGCCCTTGTTGCGTGCGTGTGATGCATCAGAATGCTGCCCTGCCCTCCACAAGGGCAGGGCAGAGTTTTCTTGGTGCGCCAGATTCTGCCCGTGCGTGCTGCTGCTGGCCGAGACTCCCTTGGTGCGCCCAATCTTGTGCGCTGGCCGTGCACCACAAAATGCTGCCCTGCCCTTGTGGAGGGCAGGGCAATGTTGCCAAAATGTGAGGTTCCAAGTTCGAAACTTGGTGGAGGCACACGCTGCTCCTTTTTCCTTGGTTTTCTTGGCACCAAAGTAACGCCTAGTGCCTTGCTTCCTCATGGTGTCGTGTTCGATTCTTGGAGATTGAAACCAAGCCAATTTTTGCTTGATTTTATTGTGCTTGAGCGCTACTCCTTTCCTCTTTGTCCTTGGGTTCGAAACCCATAGGAAGCATTATGAAGCAATTTCTTTTGAATTTTTCTTGGGTGAAGCCCGATATTGCTCTTGAGGAGGGCAGGGCAGAGTTTTTGCTCTCTTTGATCCTTAGCATCAAATTGTGCTCCGCCCTTGTTATGGGCAAGGCAGTGATGCTTTTCATGGTTTGGCTCATTATGTTGCTCTCCTGGAGGGCAGTGTGCCCTTGTGGAGGGCAGTGTTTGCTTCTTCCTTCTATGTTGCACCACACTTCTCCTCCCATGGTCACACTTCTTAAGCCACGTTTTTCTTCTTTTCTTCCTTTCTTCACTTACAAGAAACCAAAACAACCAATCAAAGTATCTCTAAACTCATAAGGTTTATAAATCATTAAAAATCAATTAATTCTTGCTCAAACCTCATGATTTAGCATCAATTTAATGGTAGTTGCTTAATTTAAAAAAGTTATGCATTTTCATTCCAAATCACTTACTTAGGATGCAAGAAAGTGCATAAAGACTAATAAAACAAGTGAAATTAGCTTGAAAAATGGGTATATGATGACCTGTCATCAATGCCCTACATACAGCTTGCCATATTAAGGAATGAAAGAACTGGAAGGAAGAAGTAGGAAAGCAGAAAAAGAAAGGGCACATTATCTCCATATGCCTATCTAAAATTCCCACCATTAAATTACATAAGTATTTCTATCCTATGTTATTTATCCTTATTTTCTGTTTATTATTTATTATTATTCGAAAATCCATAATCAATTATAATCCGCCTGACTGAGATTTACAAGATGACCATAGCTTGCTTCATACCAACAATCTCTGTGGGATCGACCCTTACTCACGTAAGGTTTATTACTTGGACGACCCAGTACACTTGCTGGTTAGTTGAACGGAATTGTGTCCACACATAGAAAAGAGCCATTATAATGATTCCATACAATAACAAAGAGTACAACATTGATGATCACAATTTTGTCCACCAATATGATTTGAAAAAAGGTATGTTTGAAAAGATATGATTAAAAATATATGATTGAAATTTATTTTGAAAAAGATTTAATTTTTTAAAAATCAGAATTAATGACTTGACTCACAAGAAATCAAAAAATATAATTCTAAAATTTCAAGTTTGAATCTTTCTTAACAAGAAAGTAACATACTTGAAATTTTTGAATCAAAAATTAATTGCTAGTATTAATTTCGAAAAAAATATGAAATAAAGATAAGAAAAACATTTTGAAAATCAATTTTAAAAATTTTTTTCGAAAATATAAAAGAAAAATGAAAAAGATTTGATTTTTGAAAAAGTTTTGAAAAGATAAGATTTTTAAAATTGAAATCTTGACTTGACTAACAAGAAACAACTTATTTTAAAAATTTTTGACTAAGTCAACTGGTGCACGAAATTGTAAATCACACTTTTCACAATTCGTACCACTAACCAGCAAGTGCACTGGGTCATCCAAGTAATACCTTACGTGAGTAAGGGTCGATCCCACAGAAATTGTTGGCTTGAAGCAAGCTATGGTTATCTTGTAATTCTTAGTCAGGATATCAATTATAATTATCAGTTGACTTGCAAATGAACAAGAGAGCATGGATTAAATAATACTTGTTATGGAGTAATGGAGAATATGTTGGTGTTTTGGAGATGCTTTGTCTTTTGAATCTCTGCTTTCCCCCTGTCTTCTTCTTCACGCACGCAAGGTTCCTCCTATGGCAAGCTGTGTGTTGGTGGATCACCGTTGTCAATGGCTACCATCCGTCCTCTCAGTGAAAATGGTCCAAGTGCGCTGTCACCGTACGTCTAATCATCTGTCGGTTCTCACTCATGTTGGAATATGATCCATTGATCCTTTTACGTCTGTCACTACGCCCAACCCTTGTGAGTTTGAAGCTTGTCACAGTCATTCAATCCCTGAATCCTACTCGGAATACCACAGACAAGGTTTAGACTTTTCGGATTCTCAAGAATGCTGCCAATGGATTCTAGCTTATACCACGAAGATTCTGATTAAGGAATCCAAGAGATACTCATTCAATCAAAGGTAGAACGGAGGTGGTTGTCAGGCACGTGTTCATAGATTGAGAATGGTGATGAGTGTCACGGATCATCACATTCATCATATTAAAGTGCGAATGAATATCTTAGATAGAAACAAGCGTGTTTGAATAGAAAACAGAAATAATTGCATTAATTCATCGAGACGCTGTAGAGCTCCTCACCCCCAACAATGGTGTTTTGAGACTCATGCCATCAAAGAGTACAAAGTTCAGATCTAAAATGTCATCAGGTACAGAATAAATCTCTAAAAGTTGTTTAAATACTAAACTAGTAACCTAGGTTTACAAAAAATGAGTAAACTAAGGTAGATAGTGCAGAAATTCACTTCTGGGGCCCACTTGGTGTGTGCTGGGGCTGAGACTTGAGCTTTTCATGTGCCTTGGCTGTTTCTGGAGTTAAACGTCAGGTTATAACCTGTTTTGGGCGTTTAACTCCAATTTGCAACCTGTTTCTGGCATTTAATGCCAGAATGGAACATGAAACCATTTACGTCATTTATCTTCGAGCAAAGTATGGACTATTATATATTGCACGAAAGCCCTAGATGTCTACATTCCAACACAATTGAAAGCGCGCCAATTGGACTCTTGTAGCTCCAAATAATTCATTCTGAGTGCGGGGAGGTCGGAATCCAACAGCATCAGCAGTCCTTTTTCAGCCTGAATCAGATTTTTGCTCAGCTCCCTCAATTTCAGCCAGAAAATACCTGAAATCACAGAAAAACACACAAACTTATAGTAAAGTCCAAAAATATGAATTTTGCCTGAAAACTAATAAAACTATACTAAAAACTAACTAAAACATACTAAAAACTACATGAAATTACCCCTAAAAAGCGTATAAAATATCTGCTCATCACAACACCAAACTTAAACTATTTCTTGTCCCCAAGCAACTAGATAAATAAAGTAGGATAAAAAGAAATCAAGAAGCAATAATATATCAGAGTTTTAAGTGAAGCTCAGATTCTAATTAGATGAGCTGACTAGTAGCTTTTTGCTTCCGAACAGTTTTGGCATCTCACTTTATCCTTTGAAATTCAGAATGATTGACATCCATAGGAATTCAGAATTCAGATAGTATTATTGATTCTCCTAGTTTAGTAAGTTGATTTTTGAACACAGCTACTTTATGAGTCTTGGCCGTGGCCCTAAGCACTTTGTTTTCCAGTATTACCATCGGATACATAAATGCCACAGACACATAACTTGGTGAACCTTTTCAGATTGTGACTTAGCTTTGCTAAAGTCCCCAATTAGAGGTGTCTAGAGTTCTTAAGCACACTCTTTTACTTTGGATCATGACTTTAACCACTCAGTCTCAAGCTTTTCACTTGGACCTGCATGCCACAAGCACATGGTTAGGGACAGCTTGATTTAGCCTCTTAGGCCAGGATTTTATTCCTTTAGGCCCTCCTTTCCATTGATGCTCAAAGCCTTGGATCCTTTTTTCCCTTGCCTTTTGGTTTAAAGGGCTATTGGCTTTTTCTGCTGCTCCTTCTCTCTTTTTTTTCACTACTTTTTCTTGCTTTAAGAATCAATTTCATGATTTTTCAGATCATCAATAACATTTCTCTTGTTCATCATTCTTTCAAGAGCCAATAATTTTAACATTCATAAAATTCAATATAAAAAATATGCACTATTCAGGCATTCATTCAGAAGACAAAAAGTATTGCCACCATATATAAATAATTAGAATTTTCCTTATTAAAAACTCAAAAAAATATTGCTTCCTTATTCTAAAAATCTGCTATTTTATTCATGTTTGATGATGATGAGAAAAATAAATTATAGCTTAATTGGAGATAAAATCAAAATAAAGATACTAATTACTACTACTTATATATAACTTCTAAGGTAAATTCCTAATAAGAACAATTATCACAGAGTTAAGGCTAACATTAGGACTCAACAACCTTTATTTTGGGAAGTAGATGCTCCTTTAGTCTGTGGGGTGCTTGGCCCTTCAAGAGATAGCTTCTGACGCTTCAGTTGCTTCAGTTCACGCCCTTGCTCTTCTTGTTCCCCAAGCAGTTTACAAAGCATGCTACTTTGATTTTTCTGTTCTTTCTTTAGTTGGTCCATAGCTTCTTGCAACTTGGTAACAGATGCTTCAAGACGCTCCCAGTATTCAATTTGAGGGATTTCTGGGAGGAACTCCTGTGCTTTCCTCTTAATGGGGTCGTTCTGCACTTGTTGTCCTTCGATCGACTTTTTGGTGATTGGTTGCTCAACTGAGATATACTCATTTACTCCCATCTTTATCCCAACATCTTTACATAGCATAGAGATTAAGCTTGGATAAGCCAATTTGGCATTTTTGGAGTTCTTGTTTGCAATTGTGTAAAGTTCACAAGAAATCAGCTGATGAACTTCCACTTCTTTTCCCAACATAATGCAATGGATCATTACTGCTCTTTTGATGGTGACTTCAGAGCAGTTGCTAGTGGGCAGTATAGAACGCCCAATGAAGTCCAGCCAGCCTCTGGCGACTGGTTGAGATCTTTTCTCTTGAGTTGGTTTGGGATACCCTTTGTGTTGGTTGTCCACTTGGTTCCAGGGAGGCATATGTCCTCTAGAATTTCGTCCAAGCTCTTATTTGTTATCATCATTCTCTTATTAAAGGCGTCTGGGTCATCTTGCAGTTGAGACAGCTTGAAGATCTCTCTTATTTTGTCAGGATGGAGGTCAACAATCTTCCCTCTGACCAGAGTTCGATAGTCATAGAAGGCGGTTCCAGATATTCTCTGCCTGTCTGTTTGCCACAGATTAGAATAGAATTCCTGAACCATGTTTCTTCCCACCTTTGTTTCAGGATTAGCTAGGATTTCCTAGCTCCTATTTCAAATTTGCTCTTGGATCTCCAGATATTCATCTTCTTTAAGATCGAATTTAACTTCCGGGATCACTGACCTTAGACCCATTATTTTGTAGTAATGGTCTGATTGTTCTTTGGTTAAGAACTTCCCTTGATTCTAAAGTGGTTTTGGAATATTCTCTTTCTTGCCTCTTGGAGTGGTTTGTTTTCCCTTAGGAGTCATGATCTTAGTGGATATTGGTTTAGTGATCACGGATAAACACACCAAACTTAGAGGTTTGCTTGTCTTCAAGGAAAAGAAAGGAAAGGAGAGGGATAGAAGGAGAGCCAAGTTCGAATTTTGGAGGTGGAGGGGAGGCCAAACTAGGATTTAAAGGGAAGGGGGTGGGTTTTCGATAATTTTGAAGAAGATATGATAGAAGATATGATTTGTAAAACATAAGTACGATAGGAAAAATATGCACTTTAAAATTTAAAAGATATGAATAATATAAAAGATATTTAAAAAAGATAGATTTGTTTTGAAAAAGATATTGTGAAGATTTGAAAAAGATATTGATGAGTTGAAAAGATTTGAGAGGGAAAAGTGATAGATTTGTTTTGAAAAAGATTTGAAAAGAAGTTGAAGAGGATTTGAAAAAGATTTATGTTTAGAATTAAGATACATTTGATATCTTTGAAAATAGATTTGAAAAATTAGGATTTGTAATATGTTTATGCAAGAAATTATGGATGGAAACATGAAAATTTGTAAAAATCAAGTTGGGGAACAAAAACTTCCTCTCCTCCACAATCCCGGCGTTAAACGCCCAACTGCTGCATGTTTTGGGCGTTTAACGCCCAATTGGTGCTTGGTCTGGGCGTTTAACGCCCAGCTGTTGCTTCTAACTGGCGTTAAACGCCAGAAACTCCTTTATCACTGGGCATTTTTCTGAACGCCCAGGACGCTGTAAATCTGGCGTTTAATGCCCAGATGGCTATCTCTACTGGCGTTAAACGCCCAGTAGATGCCTCTTTTGCTGTTTTATCCTCTGAATCCTTCTGCAACTCTGTGAACTCATGCAATTGCTATTTTACCTTGAAGATAATTAATATGAACCTGTAAAATTATCATTTAATTAATAGATAAGCTTTGTTAATGGCTGGGTTACCTCCTAGCAAGAACTTTTTTATTGTCTTTAGTTGGACTATTACCGAGCTTTAATCAAGTCTCAGTTTTGAGCATTCTTGCTCAAAATTGCCTTCAAGATAAATTTGACTCTCTGTCCATTAACAATGAAGTTTTTGTTACAGTCATTATCCTGAAACTCTACATATCCATATGGTGACACATCTGTAATCACATATGGTCCTCTCCACTGGGATTTCAACTTTTCGAGGAATAATCTGAGCCTAGAGTTAAACAGTAAAACTTTCTGCCCTGGCTCAAAGACTCTGGATGATAGCTTCTTATCATGCCATCTTTTTGCTTTCTCTTTGTAAATTTTTGCATTTTCGAAAACATTGAGTCTGAATTCCTCTAGCTCGTTTAACTGGAGCAATCATTTTTCTCCAGCTAACCTGGCATCAAGGTTTAGGAATCTGGTTGCCCAATAGGCCTTGTGTTCCAGTTCCACTAGCAAGTGACAAGGTTTTCCAAACACAAGCTGGTATGGAGAAGTCCCTATTGGAGTCTTGAATGCTGTTCTGTATGCCCACAGAGCATCATCCAAGCTTCTTACCCAATCCCTTCTACGGTTAATCACAGTCCGTTCCAGGATTCTTTTAAGTTCTCTATTAGAGACTTCAGCTTGTCCATTTGTCTGTGGATGATATGGAGTTACCACCATGTGGCTAACTCCATATCGAACCATGGCAGAGTAAAGCTGTTTATTGCAGAAATGAGCGCCCCCATCACTGATTAGTACTCTAGGGACACTAAATCTATTGAAGATGTGTTTCTGGAGGAATTTCAGCACTGTCTTAGTATCATTAGTGGGTGTTGCAATAGCCTCCACCCATTTGGATACATAATCCACTGCCACCAGAATATAAGTGTTTGAGTATGATGGTGGGAAAGGCCCTATGAAGTCAATATCCCATACATCAAACAACTCAATCTCCAAGATCCCTTGTTGAGGCATGGCATAACCGTGAGGCAGATTGCCAGCTCTTTGGCAACTGTCACAATTATGTAAAAACTCACGGGAGTCTTTATAGAGAGTAGGCTAGTAGAAGCCACATTGGAGGGCTTTTGTGGCTGTTCGCTCACTTCCAAAATGTCCTCCATACTGTAATCCATGGCAATGCCAGAGGATCTTCTGTGCTTCTTCTTTAGGCACACATCTACGGATTACTCCGTCTGTACATCTCTTGAAGAGATATGGTTCATCCCACAGATAGTACTTTACGTTCGAGATCAATTTTTTTGATTGCTGCCTACTATACTTTTTGGGTATGAATCTTACAGCCTTATAGTTTGCAATGTCTGCAAACCATGGTACTTCCTGGATGGCAAAGAGTTGCTCATCCGGAAAGTTTTCAGAGATCTCAGTAAGAGGGAGGGACGCCCCTTCTACGGGTTCTATTCGGGACAGGTGATCTGCTACTTGGTTCTCCGTTCCTTTTCTGTCTCTTATTTCTATATCAAACTTTTGCAGAAGGAACACGCATCTTATAAGTATGGGTTTTGAATCCTGCTTTGTGAGTAGATATTTAAGAGCAGCATGGTCTGTGTACACAATCACTTTTGATCCTACTAAATAAGATCTGAACTTGTCAATGGCGTAAACCACTGCAAGTAACTCTTTTTCTATGGTTGTGCAGTTCTTTTGTGCGTCATTTAAAACATGACTGGCATAATAAATTACGTACAGAAGCTTGTCATGCCTTTGTCCCAACACTGCACCAATGGCATGGTCACTGGCATCACACATTAGTTCAAATGGTAATGTCCAGTCTGGTACAGAGATGACTGGTGCTGTGACCAGCTTTGCTTTCAGAGTCTCAAGCGCCTACAGACACTCCTTATCAAAGATAAATGGCGTGTCAGCAGCTTGCAGATTACTCAGAGGTTTTGCAATTTTTGAAATCTTTTATAAACTTCCTATAGAATCATGCATGCCCCAGAAAGCTTCTAATTGCCTTAACATTGGCAGGTGGTGGTAATTTTCAATTACCTCTACCTTAGCTTAATCCACCTCTATTCCCTTGTTCGAAATTTTGTGCCCAAGGACAATTCCTTCAGTCACCATAAAGTGATATTTCTCCTAGTTTAAAACAGGTTAGTCTCTTGGCACCTCTTTAGAAAAAGTGCTAGATGGTCAAGACAGGAGCTGAATGAGTCTCTAAATACTGAAAAGTCATCCATGAAAACTTCTAGAAATTTTTTCACCATATCAGAGAAAATAGAGAGCATGCACCTTTGAAAGGTTGCAGGTGCATTGCACGGACCAAATGGCATCCTTCTATATGCAAATACTCCAGATGGACACGTGAATGCTATTTTCTCTTGATCCTGGGGATCTACTTCAATTTGATTATAACCTGAATATCCATCCAGAAAGCAGTAGTAATCATGACCTGCTAGTCTTTCTAGCATCTGGTCTATGAATGGTAAAGGAAAATGATCCTTTCTGGTAGCTGTATTGAGCCTTCTGTAATCAATACACATACGCCACCCTGTAACTGTTCTTGTAGGAACCAGTTCATTTTTTTCATTATGAACCACTGTCATGCCACCCTTCTTAGGGACGACTTGGACAGGGCTCACCCAGGGGCTATCAGAAATAGGATAAATAATCACAACCTCTAGTAATTTACTGACCTCCTTCTGCACCACCCCCTTCATGGCTGGATTCAGCCGCCTCTGTGGTCGAACCACTGGCTTAGCGTCATCCTCTAATAGGATCTTATGCATGTATCTAGCTGGGCTAATGCCCTCAAGATCACTGATGGACCATCCAAGAGCTGTCTTGTGTGTCCTCAGCACTTGAATTAGTGCTTCCTCTTCCTGTGGCTCTAAGGCAGAGCTTATGATTACCGAAAAAGTGTCACCTTCTCCCAGAAATACATATTTCAGGGATGGTGGTAAAGGTTTGAGCTCGGGTTTAGGAGGTTTCTCTTATTCCTGAGGGATTTTCAGAGGTTCTATTATTATCTCTAGTTTCTCCAGATTAGGCTGAACATCTTTAAAGATATCCTCTAGCTCTGATTCGAGATTCTCAGTCATATTGACCTCTTTCACCAGAGAGTCAATAATATCAATGCTCATGCAGTCGTTTGGGGTGTCTAGATGCTGCATAGCTTTGACAACATTCAACTTAAACTCGTCCTCATTGACTCTAAGGGTTAATTCCCCTTTTTGGACATCAATAAGGGTTCGTCTAGTTGATAGGAAAGGTCTTCCTAGAATGAGAGTTGCACTCTTGTGCTCCTCCATTTCCAGCACCACAAAGTTAGTGGGAAAGGCAAATGGCCCAACCTTGACAATCATGTCTTCAATCACGCCTGATGGGTATTTAATGGAGCCATCAGCAAGTTGGAGACATATCTGGGTTGGTTTGACTTCTTCAGTCAAACCAAGCTTTTTGATAGTAGATGCAGGTATTGGGTTGATACTTGCTCCAAGATCACATAGAGCTTTCTTGGTACAAGTACCCTCTAATGTGCATGGTATCATGAAGCTTCCAAGATCTTTAAGCTTCTCTTTTCAGAATGACTATACTGCATTCTTCAGTGAGGTAAACTTTTTTAGTTTCTCTCCAATCCTTCTTATGACTTAAGATCTCTTTCATGAACTTAGCATAAGAGGGTATTTTCTCAAGTGCCTCTGCAAACAGAATCTTTATTTCAAGAGTCCTGAGATAGTCTGCAAAGCGGGCAAATTGCTTATCCTGTTTCGTTTGGCGGAGTTTCTGAAGATAAGGCATTTTGGCTTTGTATTCCTCAACCTTAGTTGCTGCAAGTTTATTTCGTACAGATGTGGTTGGAGAAGCCTTTTTAGAGGGGTTGCTATCAGCACTTGTATGTGTCTGATCCCTCACTGGCGTTTGAATGCCAGGGTTGGAAGCTGGAGTGGAGTTAGACGCCAACTCCTTACTTGTTTCTGGCATCTGAATGCCAGAACTGAGCTTTCTTTGGGCGTTCAATGCCAACTCTTTACTTGTTTCTGGCGTTTAAACATCAGAACTGAGCATGGGTTGGGTGTTTAACGCCAACTCTCCACCCTTTTTTGGCGTTTGAGCGCCAGAATTATTCCTCTCTGGGCTCTTACTGTCCTCAGAGGAATTTTGGGTAGCAGTTTGTTCATTTCATGGCTTCCTGCTGCCTTAAAGTGAGGTATTTAATGTTTTTCCACTTCTTAATTGAACTGCTTGGCACTCTTCTGTTATTTGTTTTGATAACTACTGTTCTGTTTGGTTCAACTGCACTTCCATATTCATATTAGCCATTCTTGTGTCTTGTAGTATCTCCTTGAATTCGGCTAGCTATTTTGTTAGAAAATCTAATTGATGATTGAATTTAGTAACTTGTTCTGCAAGACTGAGTTCAACAGTTACTGTTTTAGCCTCTTCTTTCAGATGCTGATTTCTGGCAATTATATCAATGAGCTCTTGAGCTTCTTCAATTGTCTTTCTCATGTGTATAGATCCACCAGCTGAGTGGTCCAAAGACATATGAGCTTTTTCTGTAAGCTCATAATAGAAGATGTCTAACTGCACCCACTCTGAAAACATTTCAGAGGGGCATTTTCTTAGAATCTCTATGTATCTCTCCCAAGCATCATAAAGAGATTCATTATCTCCTTGTTTAAAGCCTTAGATGTTCAACCTTAGCTGTGTCATCTGTTTTGGAGGAAAGTATTGATTCAGGAATTTTTCTGACAGCTGTTTCCATGTCCTTATGCTAGCCTTAGGTTAGTTATTTAACCACTTCTTAGCTTGGTCTTTTACAACAAATGGGAACAGTAATAATCTGTAGACATCCTGATCTACTTCTTTATCATGGAAAAAGAAACTGTGTCAACAATTTGTAAAAACTGTGCCAAAAACTCTGTAGGTTCTTCCTGTGGAAGACCGGAATACTGGCAACTTTGCTGCACCATGATAATGAGCTGAGGATTCAACTCAAAACTACTGACTCCGATGGAGGGTATACAGATACTACTCCCATTTGAGGTAGTAGTGGGGTTAGCATATGACCCCAGAGTCCTTCTGGACTGTTCATTTCCACTTAGGTCCATGATGGAGAAAGGGAATGACGTGGATTTATTTTATTTATTTTATTATATTTATAAAAAAATTTTGAAATAATAAAATAAAATAAAAACTAAAATAAAAATAAAAAAGTTTGAAAATATTTTATGAGGATTTTCGAAAAATGAAGAGAGAAAAAAAGTGGTTAGGAAGTTTTGAAAAAGATATGATTTTTTAAAAAATTTTAAAAAAGATATGATTTTGAAATTGAAATATGAAATTTTTATGGAAAATTTCGAAATATTTGCTAAAAAATAGTTAGAAAAGATATTTTTTTATTTTTGAATTTTATGATGAAAGAGAAAAACACACAAAAGACACAAGACTTAAAATTTTTAGATCTAATGCTCCTTGTTTTTGAAAATTTTGGAGGGAAAACACCAAGAAACACCAAACTTAAAAATTTTAAGATCAAAACACAAGGAAGACTCAAGAACACTTTGAAGATTCACAAGGACAACAAGAACATGAAGATAGAACACCAAAGTTAAAATTTTTAGAAAACCAAAATAAAATTTTCGAAAATTAAAGAAAAATTAACAAGAAAACACCAAACTTAAAGTTTGGCACAAGATTTAATACAATGTTCTAACCAACTGAGCTATAAATTTAACGTTTTTTAAAAAGGTATTTTTAAGGGAAACTAAAAACATGCAATTCGAAAATTGAAAGATAAAGAAAAGCATGCAATTGACACCAAACTTAAAATATGACACTAAACTCACAGAAAAACTCAAAATTAATAAAGAAAAATAATACTTTTGAAAAAATTTTTGAAAAGAAAATAAAAAGACTCTGACCCAAAAGACAAAATTTTCCTAATCTAAGCAACGAGATTCACCATCAGTTGTTCAAACTCAAACAATCTCCGGCAACGGCACTAAAAACTTGGTGCACAAAATTGTAAATCACACTTTTCACAATTCGTACCACTAACCAGCAAGTGCACTGTGTCGTCCAAGTAATACCTTACATGAGTAAGGGTTGATCCCACAGAGATTGTTGGCTTTAAGCAAGCTATGGTTATCTTGTAATTCTTAGTCAAGATATCAATTATAATTATCAGTTGACTTGCAAATGAACAAGAGAGAATGGATTAAATAATACTTGTTATGTAGTAATGGAGAATATGTTGGAGTTTTGGAGATGCTTTGTCTTCTGAATCTCTGTTTTCCCTTGTCTTCTTCTTCACGCACGCAAGGTTCCTCCTATGGCAAGCTGTGTGCTGGTGGATCACTGTTGTCAATGGCTACCATCCGTCCTCTCATTGAAAATGGTCCAGGTGCGCTGTCACCGCACGGCTAATCATCTGTCGGTTCTCACACATGTTGGAATAGGATCTATTGATCCTTTTGCGTCTGTCACTATGCCCAACCCTTGTGAGTTTGAAGCTCATCACAATCATTCAATCCCTGAATCCTACTCGGAATACCAAAGACAAGGTTTAGACTTTCCAGATTCTCAAGAATGCTGCCAATGGATTCTAGCTTATACCACGAAGATTCGGATTAATGAATCCAAGAGATACTCATTCAATCGAAGGTAGAACGGAAGTGGTTGTCAGGCACGCATTCATAGATTGAGAATGGTGATGAGTGTCACGGATCATCACATTCATCATATTGAAGTTCGAATGAATATCTTAGATAGAAACAAGCGTGTTTGAATAGAAAACAGAAATAATTGTATTAATTCATCGAGACGCTGCAGAGCTCCTCACCCCCCAACAATGGAGTTTAGAGACTCATGCCATCAAAGAGTACAAAGTTCATATCTAAAATGTCATCAGGTACAGAATAAATCTCTAAAAGTTGTTTAAATACTAAACTAGTAACCTAGGTTTACAGAAAATGAGTAAACTAAGATAGATAGTGCAGAAATCCACTTCTGGGTCCCACTTGGTGTGTGGTGGGGCTGAGACTTGAGTTTTTCATGTGCCTGGGCTATTTCTGGAGTTAAACATCAGGTTGTAACCTGTTTTGGGCGTTTAACTCCAATTTGCAACCTGTTTCTGGCGTTTAACGCCAGAATAGAACATGGAATCGGCGTTAAACGCCAGGTTACGTCATTTATCTTCAAGCAAAGAATGGACTATTATATATTGATGGAAAGCCCTGGATGTCTACTTTCCAACCCAATTGAGAGCGTGCCAATTGGACTTCTGTAGCTCCAAAAAATCTATTCTGAGTGCAGGGAGGTCGGAATCCAACAGCATTAGTAGTCCTTTTTCAGCCTGAATCAGATTTTTGCTCAGCTCCTTCAATTTCAGCTAGAAAATACCTGAAATCACAAAAAAATACACCACCTCATAGTAAAGTCTAGAAATATGAATTTTGCCTAAAAACTAATAAAACTATACTAAAAATTATCTAAAACATACTAAAAACTACATGAAATTACCCCCAAAAAGTGTATAAAATATTTTTGTGTTTATGATTTTATTAAACTTTTTTTGGATTTTTTTTCAAAATTATCTTTTTGGAAAAACGAAAACAAAGAAAAAATTTTGAAAGATAAATAAACATGAAATAAAGATAGAGATACTTATGTAATTCATTGGTGGGAATTTCAGATAAGCGTATGGAGATGCCTCATTCCTTTTGAATCTCTGCTTTCCTACTGCCTTCATCCAATCCTTCATACTCCTTTCCATGGCAAGCTGTATGTTGGGTGTCACCGTTGTCAATGGCTACTTCCCATCCTCTCAGTGAAAATGGTCCTCTACGGTTTTTGTACGGCTAATCAACTGTCGGATTGCTTGTCTCGGATAAAAAATACCATGCACAGATATCGTATGGCTAATCAGCTATTGGTTCTCGATCATGTAGGAATAGGATTTTCTATCCTTTTGCGTTTGTCACCACGCCCTACAGTCGCGAGTTTGAAGCTCGTCACAGTCATCCCTTCCCAGATCCTACTCGGAATAGTGATCGATCTCGGGCAAAAGAAAATGGAAGGACTCAGGGGCACCAGGGAATGAAGCACCACAGTAAATAAAAGCGAAGAGAAAAGAGAGGAGAAACTGAAAGATAATGCTTTGAAATTCAAAGTGAAATGCAAAAGAGGGAATGAAGGAAATGGCAGAAGGAGAGTTAATGAGCTTTTAACCCTCGCACGTTCCCAAGAAAGCGCAACGTGCGCTGCAATTAAAAAAAGGAAAAGAAAGAAAACACTCCGCATTCAGGAAGTCCCAGCAGGAGTTATACTGGAGATCGACTCAAAGCAAAAATGCTCGAGCTCGACTTCCTCAAAGGGTCGAAGTCTAAAGACACGACCTTAAGGGTAAGATCGAGCCCTAGTAGGGGCACTTTTCATACCTTGGGTCGAGCTAGGTGACCCAGGCTGACTAAAGGCTAGAGCGACCGACCTCTTCAGGTTTGGTCGCACCGACCTCTTCTCAAAGAGTTCGGCCAAATCACCATAGGAGCCCAAAGCAGGCCCAAACGAAGGAACACAGCCCAATCTAAAGGTAGCAAAGCCTAGAAAGATAAGGCGGTTCCCCTAAAAGATAAGACAACTAACTTATCTCTAGAAAGATCATTCCACACTATTATAAATACACTGGAGCACCCATGTATAACTCATACTCTGCTTCTACACAAAATCCTGCCTAAAGCACGTGCTAACTTAAGAATCGGAGTCTCTTACAGGTACCACCACCCTCTGGTGATCAAGGATCTGTAGCACCACCAAGTCCAACAAGTCAGACACGACAGCTCCGGCCACACCAGCAGATCTCATCTGAGATTGACCTTTAGTTTCTGGTAACCTTCGAAACAATTCCTGAAGGCAATGTAATAGTTCTTGGTATGCACAACTATTAAGCATGAGCAATTTGATACCAAGCAAAAAAATATAACCTCAACTACAATCCAACAATAAATATTTTTACCATTAAAAAACAGCAAATCAAATCAATAATCCAACACTTAGCACAAAAAATAGAAAATGAAACTAACTAACTAACTAACTACTAACCAACTAACAAACAAACAAACTAAAGAAAATTATGGTGAATGTTTATGGTGGATGATGGTTGAAGAAGGGAAAGAAAAGAAGAGAAGATAATGGAAGAAAAGAAATGGAAAGAAGAAAAGAAAAGAAAGGTGTGTGAAACAGGGGTGTCCATGCGTATGCATGGGTCACGCATAGGCGACATAGGAGAATAGGGTATGACGCGTGCGCGTCTGGCAGGCGTAGGCGGCACTTGGGAAAATAGAGGTTGACGCGTACGTGTGGGTCACGCGTACACGTGGAAAGAATTTGTGCTAGACGCACAGTTCCTGCACGCTACGCACACAACTCACTGTCTGGAGCATGCGATGGCACAGTCCACGCGTGATCCTAGCATGTTCGAAATCTAGGGGTCACACGTTGATGACCGGAATTCATTCCCCATATAAAATGAATCCGTTCTTTAGCAAGCAAACCAAATTATTGTTAAGTAATAACCCACAGTGGAGTGGGGTCGAATCCACAGAGATTGATTGATTGAGAAATTTTAGTTAATGAGTGAATTAGTTAAGCTAATCAATGTAGAGAATATTGAGTGCAGAAATATAAATGACTCAAAAGTAAAGGAAAGCAATAAAGTGCAGGAAAGTAAATAGCAAGAATGTAAAGTACTGAATCAGAAATGGCTGAATTGTAAATGGAAATGGGAAAAAACAGAAATTAAAGAAAGATATAAAGAATATGGAAGATAAGAATAAGGGGAATTCATTAGGATTAGGAGTTGTTGCTCTCTTTAGATTAAATTCAGCTAATCTCATCTTCAATCATGTAACTCATTGACCTCTTGGCAATCATGATTGATTGAACCCAAATCCCTTGGTGATTCAATCTCTCAAATCTTGATAATCAGCCAACATGATTGAGTATTCTATGATTTCTTGAGGTAGTTCTCCACCAAATGCTTGTTACTCTATCTCTATAGCTTCTTTACATTGTTCTTCTTCCAAAACTCCTTGAACTAGCTTCTCCAATTTGTCCACTATCATGCATTCACTAATGGATTCCTTAGGGTAGCTCATTGCTTTGAAGACATTGAAAACTATCTTCTCTTTATGTAGTCTCAGGACTAATTCTCCTTTTTGAACATCAATTATGGCTCCAACAGTGGCTAGGAATGGTCTTCCTTGGATGATGGATGTGTTAGCCTCTTCCTCCACATCAATTACAACAAAATCAGTTGAGAAGATAAACTCTCTCACTTTTACCAACAAATCTTCCACCACACCATGGGGGAATTTGAACGTCCTACCAGCTAATTGAAGAGCCATTCTTGTAGATTTGGCCTCTTCTATCCTCGTTCTTTTCATCATGGCCAAGGACACGAGGTTGATGCTGGCTCCCAGAACACATAGGGCCTTCTCAATGCTTATATCCCCTATGATGCATGGAATTTGGAAGCTCTCAGTATCTTTCAATTTCTGGTGAAGCTTCTTTTGTATGATGGCACTTTCATTCCTTGGTGAGCACCACAGTTTCCATTTCACCCCAGTTCCTCTTCCTTGTTATAAGCTCCTTTAAGAACTTGGCATAGAGTGGCATTTGCTCTAATGCCTCAGCAAAAGGTATTTTAATTTGAAGCCTCTATAAAATCTCCAGGAACCTAGAAAACTGGCTATCCTTTCTGTCCTTCCCCATCCTTTGTAGATAGGGTGCTTTTGGTACATAGGGCTTCAAGACTTGCTTTGGTGGGGGTGGTTCAGGTGTCTCTTCTACCTTCTTGGTTTCAGATCCATTTACAGCTTTCTCTTCCTTCATGTTGTAAATTGATGCCTCATTTATCAGCTTCCTACTTCTTAGTGTGATGGCCTTGTATTTCCCTCTTGGGTTGGCCATGGTATCACTAGGGAATGTATGTGTAGGAATTGATATCTGTTTAGATAAGCTCCCTAGTTGTGCTTCCAGTTTTGAAATTGCTACCCTTGGTTCCTCATGTTGGATCTGGCCTCCTCTTAGATTGCATCTATCTTCTTTTCAGCTTGCACTTGTCTTTCTGCAATAGTGGCAATACTCCCTATCAATTGTGCTATAGCAGCCTCCAATCTTGCAAAGTTGCTGCTGATATCACATGGTTCCATGGTTGAGGATGATGCATCTTGAGGGTGGTTGTTGTATGGTTGTTAGGTGGAATGGTAGGGTGCATTTTGTGAGTTGTAGTAAGGTCTATTGTTGTTTGATTGATGGTTGGGGTTGTGGTTATTGTGTTGGTTAGAGTGGTATGGTTTGTGATCTTGGTTATGGTTTTGTTGGTTTCCCCACCCAAAATTTGGGTGGTTCTTCCATCCTAGGTTGTATGTCTTGGCATTGGGATCTTATGGTGGTCTAGAGGAATTATTCACATAGTTAGCCTGATCCCATTCATCTTCAACTGCTGCGTTCTCTTCCTCTTATATAGGTGCTTGAGCATGAACAACTGAGACTTGGTTCTTCTCCATTTGCTTGGTTAGAGCTGCTAGTTGAGTTGTGATCACTTTGATTTGAGCCAACAGAGCATCCATAAAATTGAGCTCTATTACTCCTTTCTTTTGGGTTCTATCAAAGGCATAGAAATACTCATTATTGGCAACAGTTTCTATGATGTCTATGGCCTTTTCAATTGTCTTCTTCTTGTTGAGAGAGCCTCCTGAAGAGCGATCCAGGGCCTTATTTAACTCATATGATAGCCCTTCATAGAAGATGTGCAGCTGTACCCATTCATTGAACATGTCCGGAGGGCACTTCCTTGTCAAGTCTTTGTATCTCTCACATGCCTTATAGAGAGTCTCCCCATCTTGTTGTCTGAAGGTTTGAACCTCAGCTCTCAGCCTATTGATTCTTTGTGGAGGGTAGAAGCTTGCTAAGAACTTGTTAGCAACATCCTCCCAAGTGGTAAGGCTTTCTTTAAGGAATGATTCCAGCCACTTTGATGCCTTGTCCCTAAGAGAGAAGGGAAACAAGAGCAACTTGTAAGTATCCGGATGGACACCATTTGACTTTACAGTGTCACAAATCCTCAAGAATGTTGTTAGATGTTGATTGGGATCTTCTTGAGTACTTCCTCCAAATGAACAATTATTCTAAACAATGGTGATTAGCTGTGGCTTGAGCTCAAAATTGATGGCATGTATGTTGGGTCTCAAAATGCTACTCCCACAATTCCCAGGATTGGGATTTATGTAAAAGCCTAGCACTCTCCTTTCTTGTGGAGCATGGTTGCCAACTGCTTCTTCCTGGTGGTTATGTGCTTCTCCTTCTATGGTTTGAGCTGGATCCTCTTCTTCTTCTTCACTAACCACCCTTTTGCCTCTTGCCACTGCTTCTCTTCTCAATCTTAAAAATGTTCTCTCTAGTTTAGAATTGTAGGAGATTTCAATTCCTCTTCTCCTTGTCATACACAACACAAAACACACAAAAGAAAAAGGTTATCACTCTCTGGTTCAAAAATTAATTGATGCAAATTGTCAAACAGTTAGTGTGCTTTTTGTTAGAGTTAGCATATAAAGAATGAACAGTTAGGATTTTGATGAGCGGTTAATTTATACGTTTTTTGGCATTGTTTTTATATAGTTGTTAGTATGATTTAGTTAGTTTTTAGTATATTTTTATTAGTTTTTAAGCAAAATTCACATTTCTGGACTTTACTATGAGTTTGTGTGTTTTTCTGTGATTTTAGGTATTTTCTGGCTGAAATTGAGGGACCTGAGCAAAAATCTGATTCAGGGGCTGACAAAGGACTGCTGATGCTGTTGGATTCTGACCTCCCTGCACTCGAAGTGGATTATCTGGAGCTACAAAACTCCAAATGGCGCGCTCTCAACTGCGTTGGAAAGTAGACATTTAGGGCTTTGCAGCGATATATAATAGTTCTTACTTTGCGCGAGTTTTGATGATGTAAAATGGCATCAAAACGCCATCTCTTTGCCCTTTTTTGGCTTCAAAATGCCAGAACTGGCATAAAAGTTGGAGTTAAACGTCCAAACTGACATCAAAGCTGGTGTTTAACTCCAAGGAAGACCTCTACATGTGTAAAGCTCAATGCTCAGCCCAAGCACACTCCAAGTGGGCCCGGAAGTGGATTTCTGTATCATTTACCTATTTCTGTAAACCCTAGTAGCTAGTTTCAATATAAATAGGACCTTTTACTATTGTATTTTCATCTTGCGATCTTGGAATCTTTGGATCATAGAGACATTCTGGATTACATTTTTCATATTTGGGGAGGCTAGCCATTCGGCCATGCCTGGACCTCTAGACCACTTATGTATTTTCAACGGTGGAGTTTCTACACACCATAAATTGAGGTGTGGAGCTCTGCTGTTCCTCGAGTATTAATGCAATTATTATTATTTTCTATTCAATTCAAGTTTATTCTTGTTCTAAGATATTCACTCGCACTTGATGAATGTGATGATCCGTGACACTCATCATCATTTTCACCTATGAATGCGTGCCTGACAACCACTTCCGTTCTACCTTAGATTGAGCATGTATCTCTTGGATTCCTGGTGCATGCGTTTGATTGCCTCTCCTGATACAGAGCTTTCAATTCCTTGAGATCAGAGTCTTCGTGGTATAAGCCAGAATCCATTGGCAGCATTCTTGAGATCCGGAAAGTTTAAACCTTGTCTGTGATATTCCGAGTAGGATCTGGGATGGGATGACTGTGACGAGCTTCAAACTCGCGACTGTAGGGTGTAGTAACAGACATAAAAGGATAGTAAATCCTATTCCTACATGATCGAGAACCAATATTTGATTACCCTTGCGGGAAATCGTAGAGGACCTTTTTCACTGAGAGGACGGGAGGTAGCCATTGACGCTGGTGAATCCAACATACAGCTTGCCATGGAAAGGAGTATGAAGGATTGGATGACCGCAGTAGGAAAGCAGAGATTCAAGAGGGATAAAGCATCTCCATATGCTTATATGGAATTCCCACCAATGATTTACAGAAGTATCTCTATCTTTATTTTATGTTTATTTATATTTTAATTATTAAAACTCCATAACCATTTGAATCCGCCTGACTGAGATTTACAAGATGACCATAGCTTGCTTCAAGCCGACAATCTCCGTGGGATCGACCCTTACTCACGTAAGGTATTACTTGGACGACCCAGTGCATTTGGTGGTTAGTTGTGCGAAGTTGTGACATAGTATGATTCATGTTTGAGAGCTCCAAGTCTTTGGCGCCATTGTTGATGATCACAATTTCGTGCACCAGATTTATAATACTAAACGAAATGAAGAAAATGAAACTAAAATAAAAGGACTCAAAAAATAAAGAAAATGCTTAATCTAAATGCTCATCAACTTAATCATTGTCAAATCAAAAATCAATCCCTAGCAACGGCGCCATAAAACTTGATGATCGGAATTCATTCCCCATATAAAATGAATCCGTTCTTTGGCAAGCACACCAAATTATCGTTAAATAATAACCTACAGTGGAGTGGGGTCAAATCCACAGAGATTGATTGGTTGAGCAATTTTAGTTAATGAGTGAATCAGTTAAGTTAATCAATATAGAGAATATTGAGTGCAGAAATTTAAATAGCAGAAATATAAATCACTCAAAAGTAAAGGAAAGCAATAAAGTGCAGGAAAGTGAATAGCAAGAATGTAAAGTACTGAAACATAAATGGCTGAATTGTAAATGGGAATGGGGAATAACAGAAATTAAAGAAAGCTATAAAGAATAGGGAAGATAAGAATAAGAGGAATTCATTGGGATTAGGACTGCTAATGCTGTTGGATTCTGACCTCTCTGCACTCAGAATGGATTTTTTGGAGCTACAGGAGTCCAAATGGTGCGCTCTCAATTGGGTTGGAAAGTAGATATCCAGGTCTTTCCAGCAATATATAATAGTTCATACTTTGCGCGAAGATAGACGATGTAAACTGGCGTTCAATGCCAGTTCCATGTTGCATTCTGGCGTTCAGCGCCAGAAACAGGTTGCAAGTTGGAGTTGAACGCCAGAAACAGGTTACAACCTAACGTTTAAGTCCAGAAACAGCCCAGGCACATGAGAAGCTCAAGTCTCAGACCCAGAACACACTAAGTGGGCTCCAGAAGTGGATTTCTGCACCATCTATCTTAGTTTACACATTTTTTGTAAACCTAAGTTACCAGTTTAGTATTTAAACAACTTCTAGAAACTTATTTTGTATCTCATGACATTTTAGATCTGAACTTTATTCTTTGTGATGGCATGAGTCTCTGAACACCATTGTTTGGGGTGAGGAGCTCTGCAGTGTCTTGATGAATTAATGCAATTATTTCTGTTTTCTATTCAAACACGCTTGTTCCTATCTAAGATGTTCATTCGCGCTTCAATATGAAGAAGGTGATGATCCGTGACACTCATCACCATTCTCAACCCATGAACGTGTGCCTCACAACCACTTTCGTTCTACATTAAACTGAATGAGTATCTCTGAGATTCCTTAACAAACCCCTGGTGGTATAAGCTAGAATCCATTGGCAGCATCTTTGAGAATCCGGAAAGTCTAAACATTGTCTGTGGTATTCCGAGTAGGATTCAAGGATTGGATGACTGTGACAAGCTTCAAACTCGCGAGTGTTGGGCGTAGTGACAGACGCAAAAGGATCAATGGATCCTATTCCGACATGATCGAGAATCGACAGATGATTAGCCATGATGTGACAGAGCATTTAGACCATTTTCACTGAGGGGATGGGAAGTAGCCATTGACAACGGTGACGCCCTACATACAGCTTGCCATGGAAGGAGCCTTGCATGTTTGAAAGTGAGGAAGCATTATGTTATAGGAATTCAGAAGACAAAGCATCTCCAAAACTCTAACATATTCTCTATTATTGCATAATAAGTATTTATTTCATGCTCTTTTACTTTTTACAATTAAAACTAAAAATTATTATTGATATTATATCCCGACTAAGAGGTAAAAGATAACTATAGCGTGCTTCAAACCAACAATCTCCGTGGGATTGACCCGTACTCACGTAAGGTATTACTTGGACGACCCAGTGCACTTGCTGGCTAGTGGTACGAGTTGTGAAGAATTGTGATTTTCAATTTCGTGCACCAAGTTTTTGGCGCCGTTGCCGGGGATTGTTTGAGTTTGAACAACTGATGGTGATTCTTGTTACTTAGATTAGCAAAAATTTGTCTTTTTGGTTTAGAGTCACTAGGATTGCATCTTCTATTATTCCTTTTAAAAATTTTTCAAAAATATTGTTTTTCTTTAATTGAATTTTTGTTTTTTTATGAGTTTAGTGTCATGTTTTAAGTTTGGTGTCAATTGCATGCTTTTCTTTGTCTCTCAATTTTTCGAATTGCGTGTTCTTATTTTTCCTTAATTTTCAAATTGTTCTTGTCAATTTTTCTTGTTTGATCTTTGGTTTGTCTTGTTTTGTGTCTTTTCTTGTTTTTCTTGTGCTTTTTCAAATTTTTAGTTTTCAAAAAAAATATTTATTAAATACCTTTTTAAAACACGTTAAATTTATAGCTCAGTTGGCTAGAGCGTTGGCTTATGTTCTTGGCAATTGGGTATCTTCTTTTTAAAACTTTTTCAAAAATAAATTTTTCTTTGATTGAATCTTGTGCCAAACTTTAAGTTTGGTGTTCTCTTGTTAATTTTCTTTAATTTTCGAAAATTTAATTTGGTTTTCAAAAAATTTTAAGTTTGGTGTTCTTTCTTTTGTTCTTGTTGTTCTTGTGAATCTTCAAAATGTTCTTGAGTCTTCTTTGTGTTTTGATCTTAAAATTTTTAAGTTTGGTGTTCCTTGGTGTTTTTCCTCCAAAATTTTCGAAAGCAAGGAACGTTAGATCTAAAAATTTTAAGTCTTGTGTCTTTTGTGTGTTTTTCTCTTTCATCATAAAATTCAAAAATAAAAAAATTATCTTCTCTAACTATTTTCAAGCAAATTTTTTGAAATTTTCTATAAAAATTCAGATTTCAATTTCAAAAATTTTCAAAATCTTATCCTTTTAAGATTAAAAAAGTCACATCTTTTTCAAAATTATCCTAACCACTTTTTCTCTCCTCATTTTTTCGAAAATTTTTAAAATATTTTTTTATTTTTTACTTTTTATTTTAGTTTTCATTTTATTTTATTTTATTATTTCGAAAATTACTTTTTTATAATAAAATAAATAAAATAAATCTACATCATCTCCCTTTCTCTATCTGTATACCCTCCATCGGAGTTAGTAGTTTTGAGTTGAATCCTCAGCTCATTATCATGGTGCAGCAAAGTTGCCAGTATTCCGGTCTTCCACAGGAAGAACCTACAGAGTTTATGGCACAGTTTTTACAAATTGCTGACACAGTACATGATAAGAAAATAGATCAGGATGTCTACAGATTATTACTGTTTCTATTTGCTGTAAAAGACCAAGCTAAGAGGTGGTTAAATAACCAACTTAAGAACATCATAAAGACATGGAAACAGCTGTCAGAAAAATTCTTGAATCACTATTTTCCTCCGAAACGGATGACACAGCTAAGGCTAAGCATCCAAGGCTTCAAACAAGGAGATAATGAATCCCTTTATGATTCCTGGGAGAGATACAGAGAGATGCTAAGAAAATGCCCTTCTGAAATGTTTTCAGAGTGGGTGCAGTTAGACATCTTTTATTTTGGGCTTACAAAGAAAGCTTAGATTCCTCTAGACCACTCATCTGGTGGATCGATACACATGAAAAAGACAATTGAAGAAGCTCAAGAGCTCATTGATACAGTTGCAAGAAATCAGCATCTGTACCTAAGCAGTGAACCTTCCATCAACGAAGAGGCTAAAACAGTAACTGCTGAACTTAGTCCTGCAGATCAAGCTACTGAATTCAATCAGCAATTAGATTTTCTAACAAAACAGTTTGCCAAATTCAAGGAGATATTGCAAGAAATAAGAATGGCTAATATGAATATGGAAGTTCAGTTGAAGCAAATAGAACAGCAGTTATCAAAACAAATAATAGAAGAGTGCCAAGCAGTTCAATTAAGAAGTGGGAAAACATTAAATACCTCACTTCAAGGCAGCAGGAAGCCAAGAAATGAACAAACTGCTACCCAAAATCTCCCTGAGGACAGTCAGAGCCCAGAGTGGAAT
Organism: Arachis duranensis; assembly: GCF_000817695.3. Lineage (NCBI taxonomy): Eukaryota > Viridiplantae > Streptophyta > Magnoliopsida > Fabales > Fabaceae > Arachis > Arachis duranensis. The sequence continues at coordinate 74,049,128 of NC_029772.3, read as the reverse complement.
AATTCTGGCGCTCAAATGCCAGAAAAGGGGTGGAAAGCTGGCGTTGAACGCCCAACCCATGCTCAGTTCTGGTGTTCAACGCCAGAAACAGGCAAGGAATTGGCATTGAACTCCCAAAGGAAGCACTGTTCTGGCGTTCAGACGCCAGAACCAGGTAAGGAGTTGGCGTCTAATACCACTCCAGCTTCCACTCCTGGCATTCAAATGCGGGAGATCAGACACATACAAGTGCTGATAGCAACCCATCTAAAAAGGCTTCTCAACCCACATCTGTAGGTAATAAACTTGCAACAACTAAGGTTGAGGAATACAAAGCCAAAATGCCTTATCCTCAGAAACTCTGCCAAGCAGAACAGGATAAGCAATTAGCCAGCTTTGCAGACTATCTCAGGACTCTTGAAATAAAGATTCTGTTTGCAGAGACACTTGAGCAAATACCCTCTTATGCTAAGTTCATGAAAGAGATCTTAAGTCATAAGAAGGATTGGAGGAAAACTGAAAAAGTTTACCTCACTGAAGAATGCAGTGCAATCATTTTGAAAAGCTTACCTGAGAAGCTTAAAGATCCCAGAAGCTTTACGATACCATGCACATTAGAGGGTACTTGTACCAAGCAAGCTTTATGTGATCTTGGGGCAAGTATCAACCTAATACCTGCATCTAATATCAGAAAGCTTGGTTTAACTGAAGAAGTCAAACCAACCCGGATATGTCTCCAACTTGCTGATGGCTCCATTAAATACCCATCAGGTGTGATTGAAGACATGATTGTCAAGGTTGGGCCATTTACCTTTCCCACTAACTTTGTGGTGCTGGAAATGGAGGAGCACAAGAGTGCAACTCTCATTCTAGGAAGACCTTTCCTAGCAACTGGACGAACCCTCATTGACGTCCAAAAAGGGGAATTAACCCTGAGAGTCAATAAGGATGACTTTAAGCTAGAATTGATGGCGGCATTCATGATAATCCGGAAAGTCTAAACCTTGTCTGTGGTATTCCGAGTAGGATTCAGGGATTGAATGACTGTGACGAGCTTCAAACTCGCGATTGTTGGGCGTGATGACAAACCCAAAAGAATCAATGGATTTTATTCCGACATGATCGAGAACCGACAGATGATTAGTCGTGCCGTGACAAAGCATATGGACCATTTTCACTGAGAGGATGGGATGTAGCCATTGACAACGGTGATGCCCTACATACAGCTTGCCATGGAAAGGATTAAGAAGGATTGAAGGAAGGCAGTAGGAAAGCAGAGATCCAACAGGGACAAAGCATCTCTATACACTTGTCTGAAATTCTCAGCAATGATTTACATAAGTAATTCTATCCTTATTTTCTGTTTATTTATTATTATTATTATTCAAAAACCATTATAATCATTTAAATCCACCTAACTGAGATTTACAAGATGACCATAGCTTGCTTCATACCAAATCTCCGTGGGATCGACCCTTACTCACGTAAGGTTTATTACTTGGACGACCCAGTGCACTTGCTGGTTAGTTGTGCGAAGTTGTGAAGAAAGTGCTAAGTTATAAATGCGCATACCAAGTTGAATGCCATTATCAGAGATCACAATTTCATGCACCAAGTTTTTGTGTGATGAGCGGATAATTTAAACGCTTTTTGGCACTTTTTTTAGGTATTTTTTAGTAGGATCTAGCTACTTTTAGGGATGTTTTCATTAGTTTTTATGCTAAATTCACATTTCTGGACTTTACTATGAGCTTTTGTGTTTTTCTGTGATTTCAGGTATTTTCTGGCTGAAATTAAGGGACCTGAGCAAAACTCTGATAACAAGGCTGACAAAGGACTGTTGATGCTGTTGGATTCTGACCTCCCTGCACTCGAAATGGATTTTCTGGAGCTAAAAAAGTTTAAATGGCACACTCTCAACAGCGTTGGAAAGTAGACATCCAGAGCTTTCTAGCAATATATAATAGTCTATACTTTATTAGAGATTAGATGACGCAAACTGGCGCTCAACGCCAGTTCCATGCTGCATTCTGGAGTCAAACGCCAGAAACACGTCAAGAACCAGAGTTGAACGCAAAAAACATGTTACAACTTGGTGTTCAACTCCAAAAGAAGCCTCTGCACGTGTAAAGCTCAAGCTCAGCACAAGCACACACCAAGTGGGCCCCGGATGTAGATTTCCGCATCAATTACTTACTTCTGTAAACCCTAGTAGTTAGTCTAGCATAAATAGAACATTTTACTATTCTATTAGACATCTTTGGACGTTTAGTTCTTAGACCATGAGGGCTGGCCATTCGGCCATGCCTGGAACTTCATCACTTATGTATTTTCAACGGTGGAGTTTCTGCACACCATAGATTAAGGGTGTAAAGCTCTGCTGTACCCTGGAGTTTTAATACAATTACTACTATTTTCTATTCAATTCAGTTTATTCCTATTCTAAGATATTCGTTGTACTTCACCATGATGAATGTGATGATCCGTGACACTCATCATCATTCTCACCTATGAATGCGTGACTAACAACCACCTCCGTTCTACCTTAGACCGAGCGCATATATCTTGGATTCCTTAATCAAAATCTTCGTGGTATAAGCTAGAATTGATGGCGGCATTCATGAGAATCCGGAAAGTCTAAACCTTGTATGTGGAATTCTGAGTAGGATTCAGGGATTGAATGACTGTGATGAGCTTCAAACTCACGATTGTTGGGCGTGATGACAAACGCAAAAGAATCAATGGATTCTATTCTGACATGATCGAGAACCGACAGATGATTAGCCGTGCCGTGACAGAGCATTTGGACCTTTTTCACTGAGAGGATGGGATGTAGCCATTGACAATGGTGATGCCCTACATACATCTTTCCATGGAAAGGAGTAAGAAGAATTGAAGGAAGGTAGTAGGAAAGCAGAGATCCAACAGGGATAAAGCATCTCCATACACTTGTCTAAAATTCTCACCAATGAGTTACATAAGTAATTCTATCCTTATTTTCTGTTTATTTATTATTATTATTCGAAAACCATTATAATCATTTAAATCCTCCTAACTGAGATTTACAAGATGACCATAGCTTGCTTCATACCAACAATCTCCGTGGGATCGACCCTTACTCACGTAAGGTTTATTACTTGGAC
>NC_029772.3:74024777-74045987 GCF_000817695.3 Arachis duranensis | reverse complement strand
GGGATTGTTCGAGTTTGGACAACTGACGGTTCATCTTGTTGCTCAGATTAGGTAAATTTCTTTTTGTTCTATTTTTGAAAAAAAATAAATATTTTTCAAAAATTTTTTTTTCTTTTGTTTTCGAAAATTATTCTAAATTTTTAAGAATGAATTCTAGTGTTTCATGGTAACATGTTGAAGCCTGGCTGGCTGTAAAGCTATATCCAAATTCTTTTGGATTGAGGCTTCCACCTGTCAACATAAAAGGCATGTATATGGAGTTGGATGAAGTATCAGCTGTTGCATGCCTGATTTATATCCTAAAGCTGGCTGGCTATTAAGCCAGGTCCAACCCTTGGATTGGAGCTTTAGGCTAACATTGAAAGATTCCTGGAATTCTTATTAAAAATTTTGAATTTTTTTATTTTGTTTTTCCTATAAAATTTCGAAAGAAAATACAAAAAAATCATAAAATCATAAAAACCAAAAATATTTTGTGATTCTTGTTTGAGTCTTGTGTCATGTTTTAAGTTTGGTGTCAATTGCATATTCATCTTGTTCTTGCATTTTTCGAAAATTCATGCATTCATAGTGTTCTTCACGATCTTCAAGTTGTTCTTGGTAAGTCTTCTTGTTTGATCTTTAAATTTTCTTGTTTTGTGTTATATGATGTTTTTCATGTGCATTTTTGCATTCATAGTGTCTAAACATGAAAGATTTCCAAGTTTGGTGTCTTGCATGTTTTCTTTGCATCAAAAATTTTTCAAAAATATGTTCTTGATGTTCATCATGATCTTCAAAGTGTTCTTGGTATTCATCTTGACATTCATAGTGTTCTTGCATGCATCATTGGTTTTGATCCAAAAATTTTCATGTTTTGGGTCATTTTTATGTTTTCTCCTCTCATCATTCAAAATTCAAAAATCAAAAAAATATCTTTTCCTTTTTTCTCTCATAAATTTCGAAAATTTGAGTTGACTTAGTCAAAAAAATTTTAAAACTTAGCTATTTCTCATAAGTCAAGTCAAAATTTCAAATTTAAAAATCTTATCTTTTCAAAATCTTTTTCAAAAATCAAATCTTTTTCATTTTTTATTATTTTCGAAATTTTTAAAATTTTCAAAATCTTTTTCTTATCTTTATTTCAAAATTTTGAAAACTTTTCTAACAATTAATGTGATTGATTCAAAAATTTGAAGTTTGTTACTTTCTTGTTAAGAAAGGTTCAATCTTTCAATTCTAGAATCATATCTTATAGTTTCTTGTTAGTCAAGTAATCAAATTTTAATATTAAAAATCAAATCTTTTTCAAAATATATTTTCCATCATATCTTTTTATCTTTTTCAAAAAATTTGATTTCAAAATATCTTTTCTAATTTCTTATCTTTTCAAAATTAATTTTCAAATCTTTTTCAACTAACTAATTGACTTTTTATTTGTTTCTTATCTTTTTCAAAACCACCTAACTACTTTTCCCTCTCTAATTTTCGAAAATCATCTCTTTCTTTTTCAAAATTCTTTTAATTAACTAATTGTTTCAAATTTTAATTTTAATTTTATTTCTTCTCTTAATTTTCGAAAATCACTAACCCTTTTTCAAAATTAATTTTCGAATTCTCTCCCCCTCATCTTTTTCTATTTATTTATTTATTTATTTACTAACACTTCTCTTCATCTCAAGAATCAGAACCTATCTTCACCCTTGTGTTTGGATTCTTACTTTTTCCTTCTTCTATTCCGTTCTTCTTCTACTAATATAAAGGAATCTCTCTACTGTGGTAAAGAGGATCCCTATTATTATTTTCTGTTCCCTTCTTTTTCATATGAGCAGGAGCAAGGACAAGAACATTCTTGTTGAAGCAGATCCTGAACCTGAAAGGACTCTAAAGAGGAAATTAAGAGAAGCTAAATTACCACAATCTAGTGACAACCTTACAGAAATTTTCGAAAAAGAAGAGGAGATAGCAGCCGGAAATAATAATGCAAGGAGGATGCTTGGTGACTATACTACACCTACTTCTAAATTTGATGGAAGAAGCATCTCAATCCCTGCCATTAGAGCAAATAATTTTGAGCTGAAACCTCAACTAGTTGCTCTACTGCAATAGAACTGCAAGTTCCATGGACTTCCATCAGAAGATCCCTACCAATTTTTAACTGTGTTCTTGCAGATCTGTGAGATTGTTAAGACTAATAGAGTAGATCCTGAAGTCTACAGGCTCATGCTTTTCCCCTTTACTGTAAGAGACAGAGCTAGAATATGGTTGGATTTACAACCTAAAGATAGCTTGGACTCCTGGGATAAGCTGGTCGCGGCCTTCTTGGCCAAGTTCTTTCCTCCTCAAAAGCTGAGCAAGCTTAGAGTGGATGTTCAGACTTTCAAACAAAAAGATGGTGAATCCCTCTATGAAGCTTGGGAAAGATACAAGCAGATGACCAAAAGGTGTCCTTCTGACATGCTTTCAGAGTGGACCATTCTGGATATATTCTATTATTGTCTATCTGAGTTCTCCAAGATGTCATTGGACCATTCTGCAGGTGGATTCATTCACCTAAAGAAAATGCCTGCAGAAGCTCATGAACTCATTGACATGGTTGCAAATAACCAATTCATGTATACTTCTGAGAGGAATTCCATGAACAATTGGACGCCTCAAAAAAAGGGAGTTCTTGAAATTGATGCTCTGAATGCTATATTGGCTCAGAACAAAATGTTGACTCAGCAAGTCAACATGATTTCTCAAAGTCTGAATGGATGGCAAAATGCATCCAACAGTACTAAAGAGGCATCTTCTGAAGAAGAAGCTTATGATCCTGAGAACCCTGCAACAGCAGAGGTAAATTATATGGGTGAACCTTATGAAACACCTATAATTCATCATGGATAAATTATCCAAATTTCTCATGGAAGGATCAACAAAGGCCTCAATAAGACTTTAATAATGGTGGAAAAAATAGGCTCAGCAATAGCAAGCCTTATCCATCATCTTCTCAGCAATAGACAGAGAATTCTGAGCAGAGCACCTCTAACTTAGCAAACTTAGTCTCTGATCTGTCTAAGGCTACTTTAAGTTTCATGAGTGAAACAAGGTCCTCCATTAGAAATCTGGAGGCACAAGTGGGCCAGCTGAGTAAGAAAATCACTGAAACTCCTCCTAGTACTCTCCCAAGCAACACTGAAGAGAATCCAAAAAGAGAGTGCAAGGCCATTGACATAATCAACATGGCGGAATCTAGAGAGGAAGGAGAGGACGTAAATCCCAATGAGGAAGACCTCATGGGACGTCTCTCAAGCAAGAAGGAGTTCCCTATTGAGGACCTAAAGAAATCTGAAGCTCATATAGAGACCGTAGAGATTCCATTAAACCTCCTTCTGCCATTCATGAGCTCTGAAAACTATTCTTCCTCTGAAGAGGATGAAGATGTAATTGGAGAGCAAGTTGCTCAATATCAAGGAGCCATCATGAGGCTGAATACCAAATTATTTGGTAATGAGACTTGGGAAGGTGAACCTCCCTTGCTCATTAATGAACTAGATACATGGATTCAGCAAACTTTACCTCAAAAGAGACAAGATCCTGGCAAATTCTTAATACCCTGTACCATAGGCACCATGACCTTTGAGAAGGCTCTGTGTGACCTAGGGTCAAGCATAAATCTTATGCCACTCTCTGTAATGGAGAAGCTAGGGATCATTGAGGTACAGCCTGCCATATTCTCATTGCAAATGGCAGATAAGTCAGTAAGACAAGCTTATGGATTGGTAGAGGACGTGTTAGTGAAGGTTGAAGGCCTTTACATCCCTACTAATTTCATAATCTTAGACACTAGGAAGGAGGAGGATGAATGTATCATCCTTGGAAGACCTTTCCTAGCCACAGCAGGAGCTGTGATAGATGTTAACAGAGGAGAATTAGTCCTTCAATTGAATAGGGACTACCTTGTGTTTAAGACCCAAGGGTGTTCTTCTGTAACAATGGAGAGGAAGCATGAAAAGCTTCTCTCAGTGCAGAGTCAAACAAAGCCCCCACAATCAAACTCTAAGTTTGGTGTTGGGAGTCTACAACATTGACCTGATCACCTGTGAGGCTCCATGGGAGCCCACTGTCAAGCTATTGACATTAAAGAAGCGCTTATTGGGAGGCAACCCAACTTTTATTTATCTAATTTTATTTTTCTTTTATTGTTCTTTTATGTTTTATTAGGTTTATGATCATGTGGAGTCACAAAATAAATACTAAAATTAAAAACAGAATCAAAAATAGCAGAAGAAAAAGCACACCTTGGAGTAAGAGCTTATTGGCGTTTAAATGCCAGTAAGGAGCATCTGGCTGGCGTTCAACACCAGAACAGAGCAAGGATCTGGCGTTAAACGCCAGAAACAAGTAGCATCCTGACATTGAAACGCCATGAATACACCCTGAGGAAAGCTGGCACTGAACGGCAGAAACAAGCATGGAACTGGCGTTCAACGCCAGAAACATGCTGCAAATGGGCGTTGAACGCCCAAAACAAGCATGAAGCTGGCATTCAACGCCAGAAATAAGCTATGGTATGAAGCAAGCTATGGTCATCTTGTAAATCTCATTTAGGCATATTTAAATGATTATAATGGTTTTCGAATAATAATAATGAATAAACATAAAATAAGGATAGAATTACTTATGTAAATCATTGGTGAGAATTTCAAACAAGTGTATGGAGATGCTTTGTCCCTGTTGGATCTCTGCTTTCCTACTGCCTTCCTTCAATCCTTCTTACTCCTTTCCATGGCAAGCTGTATGTAAGGCATCATCGTTGTCAATGGCTACATCCCATCCTCTCAGTGAAAAAGGTCCAAATGCTCTGTCATGGCACAGCTAATCATCTGTCGGTTCTTGATCATGTCGGAATAGAATCCATTGATTCTTTTGCGTTTGTCATCATGCCCAACAATTGCGAGTTTAAAGCTCGTCACAGTCATTCAATCCCTGAATCCTACTCGGAATACCACAGACAAGGTTTAGACTTTCTGGATTCTCATGAATGCCGCCATCAATTCTAGCTTATACCACGAAGATTCTGATTAAGGAATCCAAGAGATATGCGCCCGGTCTAAGGTAGAACAGAAGTGGTTGTCAGTCACGCGTTCATGGGTGAGAATGATGATGAGTGTACTGGATCATCACATTCATCATGTTGAAGTGCAACGAATATCTTAGAACAGGAATAAACTGAATTGAATAGAAAATAGTAGTAATTGTATTAAAACTCGAGGTACAGCAGAGCTCCACACCCTTAATCTATGGTGTGCAGAAACTCCACCGTTGAAAATACATAAGTGATGAAGTTCCAGGCATGGCCGAATGGCCAGCCCTCATGATCTAAGAACTAAACGTCCAAAGATGTCTAATACAATAGTAAAATGTCCTATTTATACTAGACTAGCTACTAGGGTTTATAGAAGTAAGTAATTGATGCAGAAATCCACTTCCGGAGCCCACTTGGTGTGTGCTTGGGCTGAGCTTGGGATTTACACGTGCAGAGGCTTCTTTTGGAGTTGAACGCCAAGTTGTAACATGTTTTTGGCGTTCAACTCTGGTTCGTGACGTGTTTCTGGCGTTTGACTCCAGAATGCAACATGGAGCTGGCGTTGAGTGCCAGTTTGCATCGTCTAATCTCGAATAAAGTATAGACTATTATAAGATCCATTGATCCTTTTGCGTCTGTCACTACGCCCAACACTCGCGAGTTTTAAGCTCGTCACAGTCATCTAATCCCAGAATCCTACTCGGAATACCACAGGCAAGGTTTAGACTTTCCGGATTCTCATGAATGCCGCCATCAATTCTAGCTTATACCACGAAGATTCTGATTAAGGAATCTAAGAGATACTCATCCAATCTGATGTAGAACGGAGGTGGTTGTCAGGCACACGTTCATGGATTGAGGAAGGTGATGAGTGTCACGGATCATCATCTTCTTCATAGTGAGGCGCGAATGAACATCTTAGATAGGAACAAGCATGTTTGAATGGAAAACAGAAATAATTGCATTAATTCATCGAGATGCTGTAGAGCTCCTCACCCCTAACAATGGGGTTTAGAGACTCATGCTGGCAAAAGATACAAATTTCAGATCTAAAAATGTCATGAGATACAAAATAAGTCTCTAAAAGTTGTTTAAATACTAAACTAGTAACCTAGGTTTACAAAAGTGAGTAAACTAAGATAATTGGTGTAGAAATCCACTTCTGGGGCCCACTTGGTGTGTGCTGGGGCTGAGACTTAAGCTTCTGACATGCCTGGGCTGTTTCTGGAGTTGAACGCCAGGTTGTAACCTGTTTCTGGCGTTGAACTCCAACTTGTAACCTGTTTCTGGCGCTGAACGCCAGACTACAACATGGAACTGGCATTGAACACCATTTTGTGTCATCTATCTTTGCGCAAAGTATGGACTATTATAGATTTTTGGAAAGCCCTGGATGTCTAATTTCCAACCCAATTGAGAGCGCGCCAATTGGATTCCTGTAGCTCCAAAAAATTCATTCCGAGTCCAGGGAGGTCAGAATCCAACAGCATCAATAGTCCTTTTTCAGCCTCAATCAGATTTTTGCTCGGCTCCCTCAATTTCAGCCAGAAAATATCTAAAATCGCAGAAAAACACACAAACTTATAGTAAAATCCAGAAATATGATTTTTGCTTAAAAACTAATAAAATTCTATTAAAAATAAATTAAAACATGCTAAAATCTACATGAAATTACCCCCAAAAAGCGTATAAAATATCCGCTCATCACAACACCAAACTTAAACTGTTGCTTGTCCCCAAGCAACTAGATAAATAAAATAGGATAAAAAGAAATTAAGAAGCAATAATATCTCAGAGTTTTAAGTGAAGCTCAGATTCTAATTTAGATGAGCGGGGCTAGTAGCTTTTTGTTTTTAAACAATTTTGGCATCTTACTTTATCCTTTGAAATTCAGAATGATTGGCATCCATAGGAACTCAGAACTCAGATAGTATTATTGATTCTCTTAGTTTAGTATGTTGATTCTTGAACACAGCTACTTTATGAGTCTTGGCCGTGGCCTTAAGCACTTTGTTTTCCAGTATTACCACCGGATACATAAATGCCACAGACACATAATTGGGTGAACCTTTTCTGATTGTGACTTAGCTTTGCTAAAGTCCCCAATTCGAGGTGTCCAGAGTTCTTAAGCACACTCTTTTTCCTTGGATCACGACTTTAACCACTCAGTCTCAAGCTTTTCACTTGGACCTGCATGCCACAAGCACATCGTTAGGGACAGCTTGATTTAGCCGCTTAGGCTAGGATTTACTTCCCTGGGCCCTCCTATCCACTGATGCTCAAAGCCTTGGATCCTTTTCACCCTTGCCTTTTGGTTTTAAGGGCTATTGGCTTTTTCTTTTCCTTGATCCAATGATTCCTTGTAATTAAATTTTTTTCACTGCTTTTTCTTGCTTCAAGAATCAAATTCATGATTTTTCAAATCAGCAATAATATTTCTCGTGTTCCTCATTCTTTCAAGAGCCAATAATTTTAACATTCATAAAATTCAAGATAAAAAATATGCACTGTTCAAGCATTCATTTAGAAGACAAAAAGTATTGCCACCACATATAATTAATTATAATTTTTCTTATTAAGAACTGGAAAGATATAAATTACCTCTTTATTCTAAAAATCTACTATTTTATTCATGTTTGATGATGATGAGAAATATAAATTATAACTTAATTAAAAATAAAATCAAAATAGATATACTAATTACCACTACTCCTATATAACTTCTAAAGTAAATTCCTATAGTAACAACTATCACAGAGTTAAAGCTAAGATTAGATCTCAACAACCTGTATTTTGGGAAGTGGATGTTCCTCTAGTCTGTGGGGTACTTGGTCCTTCAAGAATTAATTTCTGACGCTTCAGTTCCCTCAAGTCACGCCCTTGCTCCTCTTGTTCCCTAAGCAATTTGCAAAGCATGCTATTCTGATTATTCTGTTCTTCCTTTATTTGGTCCATAGATTCTTGCAACTTGGAAACAGATGCCTCAAAATGCTCCCAGTATTCAAATTGAGGAATTTCTGGGAGGAATTCCTGTGCTCTCCTCTTGATGGGGTCATCCTGCAACTATTGTTTTTCCATTGATATTTTAGTGATTGGCCACTCAACTGAGATATACTCAGTTATTCCCATCCTCACTCCAGCATCTTTGCAGAGCATAGAAATTAAGTTTAGATAAGCCAATTTGGCATCTTTGGAGTTCTTGTTTGCTATTTTGTAAAGTTCACACGAGATTAGTTGATGAACTTCTACTTCTCTTCCCAACATGATGTAGTTAATCATCATTGCTCTTTTAACAATGACTTCAGAACGGTTGCTAGTGGGCAATATAGAATGCCCAATGAAGTCCAGCCAGCCTCTGGTGACTGGTTTGAGATTATCTCTCTTGAGTTGAATTGGGATGCCAGTGGTGCTGGTGGTCCACCTGGCTCCAAAAATGCATATATCCTCTAGAATCTTGTCCAGGCCCTTGTTTGTTCTCATCATTCTCCTATTAAAGGAGTCTGGGTCATCTTTCAGCTGAGGCAGCTTAAAGATCTCCCTGATTTTGTCAGGGTGGATGTGAACAATCTTTCCTCTGACCAAGGTCCGATAGTCATAGAGGGCAGTTCCAAATATTCTATGCCTGTCTGTTTATTCCTTCTTACTTTTGTTTCAGGATTAGCTAGGATTTCCCAGTTCCTGTTTCGAATTTGCTCTTGGATCTCTGGATATTCATCTTCTTTCAGATCGAAGTTGACTTCCGGGATCACTGACCTTAGACCCATTATTTTGTGGTAGTGGTCTGAATGTTCTTTGGTTAAGAACTTCCCTTGATTCCAAAGTGGTTTTGGAATATTCTCTTTCTTGCCTCTTGGAGTGGATTGTTTTCCTTTAGGAACCATGATCTTAGTGAGTATGTTTTTGTGATCACGGATAAAGACACCAAACTTAGAGGTTTGCTTGTCCTCAAGCAAAAGAAAAGAAAGAAGAGGGATAGAAGGAGAGCTAATGTCAAATGGTGGATGAGAGGAGGGAGGCTGAATGTGGAGTTTAAAGGGAGGCGGGGTGGGTTTCGAAAAAAATTTTAAAAATATAAGATAGAAGATATGATTTATGAAAGATAAATATGATAAGAAAAAGATATAATTTAAAAATAAAAAGTTGTGAATGATATTTGAAAAAGATAAATCTGAATTTTTACTTTGAAAATGATTTTAAAAGATAATTAAGATTTGAAAAATTTTGAGAAAAGAGTTGGATTGGATTGGAAAAAATCTGTGTTTATGAACTAATATGCATTTGATATTTTAAAAAAAAAGGATTTTAGAAATTAGGGTTTTTAGAAATTAGGATTAAAATTTTTGGAATTGAAGGATGAGAATTTGGAACGTGTTTATGCAAGAAATCATGAATTGAAAAACAAAAAAAAAATTAAAAATTTGTGAAGAAAAAACGAATTTACCTCCTCCCCACCATCCTGGCGTTAAACGCCCAAACGCTGCATGTTTTGGGCGTTTAACGCCCAAACACTGCTTCTCCTGGGCGTTCAACGCGCAACTGTTGCTTCTTTCTGGCGTTGAACGCCAGGAACTCCTTCGTCACTGGGCATTTTTCTGAACGCCCAGGAAGCTATAAATCTGGCGTTGAACGCTCAGAAGATGCTTCTTTCTGGCATTCAACGCCCAGAAGGTGCTTCTTTTGGGCGTTTAACGCCCAAAACAGCTTTTACTGGCATTTTCGCACCAATGAGCTTCCATTTACTATTTTTATCCTTTGAATCCTTGTATAACTCTGTGAACTCAAGCAATTGCTATTTTAACTTGAAGATACTTGACATATACCTGTAAAAATCAATTAATTAACAAATAAACTTTGTAAATGGCTGGGTTGCCTCCCAGCAAGCGCTTCTTTATTGTCTTTAGCTAGACTATTACTGAGCATTAATCAAGTCTTAGTTTTGAGCATTCTTGCTCAAAGTTGCTTTCGAAATAATGTTTAAATCTCTGTCCATTAACAATGAACTTTTTGTTAGACTCATTATCCTGAAGCTCTACGTATCCATATAGTGACACACTTGTAATCACATATGGTTCTCTCCACCGGGATTTCAATTTCTGCCCTCGCTCAAAGATTCTGGATGACAGTTTCTTATCATGCCATCTTTTTGCTTTCTCTTTGTAAATTTTTGCATTCTCGAAAGCATTGAGTCTAAATTCCTCTAGCTCATTTAACTGAAGCAATCATTTTTCTCCAGCTAACTTGGCATCAAGGTTTAGGAATCTGCTAGCCCAGTAGGCCTTATGTTCCAGTTCCACTGGCAAGTGACATGGCTTTCCATACACAAGCTGGTATGGAGAGGTCCCTATAGGGGTATTGAATGCTGTTCTATATGCTCACAGAGCATCATCCAAGCTTCTTGCCCGATCCCTTCTACGATTAATCACAGTCTGTTCCAGGATTCTTTTAAGTTCTTTGATAGAAACTTCAGCTTGCCCATTTGTCTGTGGATGATATGGAGTGGCTACCCTGTGGCTAACTCCAGAACGAACTAAAGCAGAGTAAAGCTATTTATTGCAGAAATGAGTGCCCCCATCACTGATTAATACTCTAGGGGTACCAAATTTGCTGAAGATGTGTTTCTGGAATAATTTTAGCACTGTCTTAGTGTCATTAGTGGGTGTTGCAATAGCTTCCACCCACTTGGATACATAATCCACTGCCACCAGAATGTAAGTGTTTGAGTATGATGGTGGGAAAGGCCCCATGAAGTCAATACCCCATACATCAAACAACTCAATCTCCAAGATCCCTTGTTGAGGCATGGCATAACTGTGAGGTAGATTGCTAGATCTTTGGCAACTATCACAGTTAAGTACAAACACTCGGGAGTCTTTATAGAGAGTTGGCCAGTAGAAGCCACATTGGAGGACTCTTATGGTTGTTCGCTCACTTCCGAAATGTCCTCTATACTGTGATCCATGGCAATGCCAGAGGATCTTCTGTGCTTCTTCTTTAGGCACACATCTACGGATTACTCTGTTTGCACATCTCTTGAAGAGATATGGTTCATCCCAAAGATAGTACTTTGCATCCATAATTAACTTTTTTGATTGCTGCCTACTATACTCTTTGGGTATGAATCTCACTGCCTTGTAGTTTACAATGTTTGCAAACCATGGCACTTCCTAGATGGCAAAGAGTTGCTCATCCGGAAAGTTTTTAGAGATCTTAGTAAGAGAGAGGGACGCCCTTTCTACTGTTCTATTCGGGATAGGTGATCTGCAACTTGATTCTCTGTTCCTTTTCTGTCTCTTATTTCTATCTCAAACTCTTGCAGAAGCAACACCCATCTTATGAGTCTGGGTTTTGAATCCTTGTTTGTGAGTAGATATTTAAGAGCAACATGGTCTGTGTACACAATCACTTTTGATCCCACTAAATAAGATCTGAACTTGTCAATGGCGTAAACCACTGCAAGTAGCTCTTTTTCTGTGGTTGTGTAGTTCTTCTGTGCGTCATTTAAAATATGACTGCATAGTAAATGACGTGCAAAAGCTTGTCATGCCTCTGTCCCAACACTACACCAATGGCATGGTCACTGGCATCACACATCAATTCAAATGGTAATGTCCAGTTTGGTGCAGAGATGATTGGTGCTGTGACCAATTTAGCTTTCAGAGTCTCAAATGCCTGTAGACACTCCTTATCAAAGATAAATAGCATGTCAGCAGCTAACAGATTACTTAGAGGTTTGGCAATTTTTGAGAAATCCTTTATAAACCTCCTATAAAATCCTACATGCCCCAGAAAGCTTCTGATTGCCTTAACATTGGCAGGTGGTGGTAATTTTTCCTTAGCTTGATCCACCTCTATTCCCTTGTTCGAAATTTTGTGCCCAAGGACAATTCCTTCAGTCACCATAAAGTGACATTTTTTCCAGTTTAAAACCGGTTAGTCTCTTGGCACCTCTTTAGAACAAGTGCTAGATGGTCAAGACAGGAGCTGAATGAGTCTCCAAATACTAAAAAGTCATCCATGAAGACTTCCAGAAATTTTTCCACCATATTAGAGAAAATAGAGAGCATGCACCTTTGAAAGGTTGCAGGTGCATTGCACAGACCAAATGGCATCCTTTATCCATCTAGGAAGCAGTAGTATTCATGACCTGCCAGTCTTTCTAGCATCAGGTCTATGAATGGTAAAGAAAAATTATCCTTTCTGGTGGCTGTACTGAGCCTTCTATAATCAATACACATACGCCACCCTGTAACTATTCTTGTAGGAACCAGTTCATTTTTTTCATTATGGACCACTGTCATGGCGCCTTTCTTAGGGACGACTTGGATAGGGCTTACCCAGGGGCTATCAGAAATAGGATAGATAATCCCAGCCTCTAGTAATTTAGTGACCTCTTTCTGCACCACCTCCTTCATGGCTGGATTC
Source organism: Arachis duranensis (assembly GCF_000817695.3). Classification (NCBI taxonomy): domain Eukaryota; kingdom Viridiplantae; phylum Streptophyta; class Magnoliopsida; order Fabales; family Fabaceae; genus Arachis; species Arachis duranensis. Next base: position 74,033,515 of record NC_029772.3, on the reverse strand, counting down.
AACCGCCTTTGTGGTTGAACCACTGGCTTAGCGTCACCCTCCAATAGGATCTTGTGCATGCATCTGGCTGGGCTAATGCCCATAAGATCACTTATGGACCACCCAAGAGCTGTCTTGTATGTCCTTAGCACTTGAATTAGTGCTTCCTCTTCCTGTGGCTCTAAGGTAGAGCTTATGATTACAGGAAAGGTATCACCTTCTCCCAGAAATGCACATTTCAGGGATGGTGTAATGGTTTGAGCTCGGGTTTGGGAGGTTTCTCCTCTTCCCGAGGGATTTTCAGAGGTTCTATTATTCTCTCTAATTCAAGACTCTCAGCCATATTGACTTCTTTTACCAGAGAGTCAATAATATCAACGCTCATGCAGTCATTATGGGTGTCTGGATGCTGCATGGCTTTGACAACATTCAACTTGAACTCATCCTCATTGACTCTCAGGGTTACTTCCCCTTTTTGAAAATCAATAAGGGTTTGGCCAGTTGCTAGGAAAGGTTTTCCCAGAATGAGAGTTACACTCTTATGCTCTTCCATTTCCAGCACAACAAAGTTAGTGGGAAAGACAAATGGCCCAACCTTGACAATCATGTCTTCAATCACGCCTGATGGGTATTTAATGGAGCCATCAGCAACTTGGAAACATATCCGGGTTGGTTTAACTTCATCAGTCAACCCAAGCTTTTTGATAGTAGCTGCAGGTATTAGGTTAATACTTGCTCCAAGATCACATAGAGCTTGCTTGGTACAAGTACTTTCTAATGTGCATGGTATCATAAAGCTTCCCGGATCTTTAAGCTTCTCAGGTAAGATTTTCAGAATGACTGCACTGCATTCTTCAGTGAGGTAAACTTTTTCAGGTTCCATCCAATCCTTATTATGACTTAAGATCTCTTTCATGAACTTAGCATAAGAGGGTATTTGCTCAAGTGCCTCTGCAAACGGGATCTTTATTTCAAGAGTCATGAGATAGTCTGCAAAGCAGGCAAATTGCTTATCCTGTTCTGCTTGGCGGAGTTCCTGAGGATAAGGCATTTTGGCTTTGTATTCCTCAACCTTAGTTGCTACAGGTTTAGTGCCTACATATGTGGGTTGGGAAGCCTTTTTAGAAGGGTTATTATCAGCACTAGTATGTCTCTGATACCCCACTGGCATTTGAATGCCAGGGGTGGAAGCTGGAGTGGCGTTAGACGCCAGCTCCTTACCTGCTTCTGGCGTCTGAATGCCAGAACTGTGCTCCCTTTGGGCGTTCAATGCCAAATCCTTGCTTGTTTCTGGCGTTGAACGCCATGACTGAGCATGGTTTGAGCGTTCAATGCCAGCTTTCCACCCATTCTCTGGCGTTTGAGTGCCAGAATTATTCTTCTCTGGGCTCTTACTGTCCTTAGAGGGATTTTGGTTAATTTGCTCATTTCTTGGCTTCCTGCTATCTTGAAGTGAGGTTTTTAATGTTTTCCCACTTCTTAATTGAACTGCTTGGCACTCTTCTATTATTCGTTCTGATAACTGCTGTTCTGATTGCTTCAACTGTACTTCCATATTCATATTAGCCATTCTTGTTTCTTGTAGTATTTCCTTGAATTCGGCTAGCTGTTTTGTCTGAAAATCTAATTGCTGATTGAATTCAGCAGCTTGATCTGCAAGACTGAGTTCAACAGTTAATGTTTTAGCCTCTTTGTTGATGGAAGATTCACTGCTTAGGTACAGAGCTGATTTATGGCAACTGTATCAATAAGCTCTTGAGCTTCTTCTATTGTCTTTCTCATGTGTATAGATCCACCAGCTGAGTGGTCTAGAGAAATCTGAGCTCTTTTTGTAAGCCCATAGTAGAAGATGTCTAACTGCACCTACTCTAAAAATATTTCAGAGGGGCATTTTCTTAGCATCTCTTTGTATCTCTCCCAGGCATCATAAAGGGATTCATTATCACCTTGTTTGAAGCCTTGAATGCTCAGCCTTAGCTGTGTCATCCATTTTGGAGGAAAATAGTGATTCAGGAATTTTTCTGACAGCTGTTTCCATGTCTTTATGCTGTCCTTAGGTTGGTTATTTAACCACCTCTTAGCTTGATCTTTTACAGCAAATGAAAACAGTAATATTCTGTAGACATCCCGATCTACTTCCTTATCATGTACTGTGTCAGCAATTTGTAAAAATTGTGCCAGAAACTCTGTAGGTTCTTCCTGTGGAAGACCGGAATACTAGCAGCTTTGCTGCACCATGATAATGAGCTGAGGATTCAACTCAAAACTACTAACTCCGATGGAGGGTATACAGATACTACTCCCATATGAAGCAGTAGTGGGGTTAGCATATGACCCCAAAGTCCTTCTGGATTGTTCATTTCCACTTAGGTCCATGTTGGAGTAAAGGAGGTAATGTGGATTTAAATTTTATTTAATTTATTATATATAAAAAAATTAATTTTCGAAAGAATAATTTAAAATAAAATAAAAACCGAAATAAAAATAAAATAAAATAAATAAAAAAGAAAATTGAAAATTAAAAATAATAAAAATTAGAAAATATTTTATGAAGATTTTCGAAAAAGTGAGGAGAGAGAAAGTTGTTAGGATATTTTTGAAAAAGATATGATTTGAAAATTTTGACCAAGTCAACCCAAGTAATTCGAAAATTATGAGAAATTAAAGGAAAATATATTTTTTTATTTTTGAATTTTGTGATGAAAGAGAAAAGCACACAAAAGACACAAGACTTAAAAATTTTTAGATCTAATGCTCTTTGTTTTTCGAAAATTTTGGAGGGAAAACACCAAGGAACACCAAACTTAAAAATTTTAAGATCAAAACACAAAGAAGACCCAAGAACACTTTGAAGATCTGAGCTATAAATGTAACATGTTTTAAAGATGTATTATTTTTATAGATAAAAATAATTTTTTTTGAAAACTAATGTTTTGAAAAAGCACAAGAAAAACAAGAAAAGACACAGAACAAGAAAAACTAAAAATCAAACAAGAAAAATAAATAAGAACAACTTAAAAGATCAAAGAACACAAATTCGAAAATTTAAAAGGAAAATATAAAATATGCAATTGACACCAAACTTAGAACAAGACACTAACTCACGAAAAATTAAAAATTAATAAGGAAAAGTAATATTTTTGAAATATTTTTGAAGAGAAATTAAAGGAATCAAATTTAATGACTCTATAGCATCAATACTATATTCCTAATCTAAGCAAAAAAATAAACCTTTAGTTGTTCAAACTCAAACAATCCCCGACAACGGCACCAAAAACTTGGTGCACGAAATTGCAATCACACTTTTGCAATCCGCACAACTAACCAGCAAGTGAACTGGGTCATCCAAGTAATACCTTATGTGAGTAAGGGTCAATCCCATGGAGATTGTTGGCTTGAAGCAAGCTATGGTTATTTTATTATTCTTAGTCAGGAGATCAATTATAATTATCAGTTTGAATTACTAAAAAAATAAAAGAGTGTGAAATAATTACTTGTTGTGTAATAATGGAGAATATGTTGGAGTTTTGGAGATGCTTTGTCTTCTGAATTCCTGTAACATAATATTTTCTCTCATGCAAAAGTGCAAAGTTCCTTCCATGGCAAGCTCTATGTAGGGTGTCACCATTGTCAATGGCTACTTCCCATCCTCTCAGTGAAAATGGTCCAAATGCTCTGTCACAGCACGGCTAATCAGCTGTTGGTTCTCGATCACGTCGGAATAGAATCCATTGATTCTTTTGCGTTTGTCATCATGCCCAACACTCGCGAGTTTGAAGCTCGTCATAGTCATTCAATCCCAGAATCCTACTCGGAATACCACAGACAAGGTTTAGACTTTCCGGATTCTCATGAATACCGCCATCTAAGAGATACTCATCCAATCAGATGTAGAACGGAAGTGGTTGTCAGGCACACGTTCATGGATTAAGGAAGGTGATGAGTGTCACGGATCATCACTTTCTTCATAGTGAGGCGCGAATGAACATCTTAGATAGGAACATGCATGTTTGAATGGAAAACAGAAATAATTGCATTAATTCATTGAGACGCTGCAGAGCTCCTCAGCCCCAACAATGGGGTTTAGAGACTCATGCTGCAAAAAGGTACAAATTTCAGATCTAAAAATGTCATGAGATACAAAATAAGTCTCTAAAAGTTGTTTAAATAGTAAACTAGTAACCTAGGTTTACAGAAAATGAGTAAACTAAGATAATTGGTGCAGAAATCCACCTCTGGGGCCCACTTGGTGTGTGCTGGGGCTAAGAGTTAAGCTTCTCACGTGCCTGGGCTGTTTCTGGAGTTGAACGCCAGGTTGTAACCTGTTTCTGGCGTTGAACTCCAACTTGTAACCCGTTTCTAGCGCTGAACGCCAGACTGCAACATGGAACTGGCGTTGAACGCCAGTTTACGTCGTCTATCTTTGCGCAAAGCATAGACTATTATATATTTTTGGAAAAGCCCTGGATGTCTACTTTCCAACCCAATTGAGAGCGCGCCAATTGGACTCCTGTAGCTCCAAAAAATCCATTCCTAGTGCAGGGAGGTCAGAATCCAACAGCATCAGCAGTCCTTTTTCAGCCTAAACCAGATTTTTGCTCAGCTCTCTCAATTTCAGCCAGAAAATACTTGAAATCACAGAAAAACACACAAATTCATAGCAAAATCCAGAAATATGATTTTTGCTTAAAAACTAATAAAATTCTATTAAAAACTAATTAAAACATGCTAAAATCTACATGAAATTACCCCCCAAAAGCGTATAAAATATCCGCTCATCATATTCCAAGTAGGATTCAAGGATTGGATGATTTTGACGAGCTTTAAACTCGCGAGTGTTGGGCATAGTGACAGATGCAAAAGGATAAATGGATCCTACTCCGACATGATCGAGAACCGACAGATGATTAGTCGTGCTGTGATAGAGCATTTGGACCATTTTCACTGAGAGGATGGGAAGTAGCCATTGACAATGGTGATGCCCTACATACAGCTTGCCATGGATGGAGCCTTGCATCTTTGAAAGTGAGGAAGCATTATGTTATAGGAATTCAGAAGACAATGCATCTCCAAAACTCCAACATATTCTCCATTACTGCATAATAAGTATTTATTTCATGCTATTTTACTTTTTACAATTAAAACTAAAAATTATTATTGATATTATATTTTGACTAAGAGTTACAAGATAACTATAGCTTGCTTCAAGCCAACAATCTCCGTGGGATCGACCGTTACTCACGTAAGGTATTACTTGGATGACCCAGTGCACTTGCTGGTTAGTGGTACGAGTTGTGAAGAATTGTGATTTCCAATTTCGTGCACCATGTTTTTGGCACCGTTGCCGGGGATTGTTTGAGTTTGAACAACTGACCATGATGAGCGGATAATTTATACGCTTTTTGGCACTGTTTTGAGGTATTTTTTAGTAGGATCTAGCTACTTTTAGGGATGTTTTCATTAGTTTTTATGCTAAATTCACATTTCTGGACTTTACTATGAGTTTTTGTGTTTCTCTGTGATTTCAGGTATTTTCTGGCTGAAATTGAGGGACCTGAGCAAAACTCTAATAAGAAGGCTGACAAAGGACTGCTGATGCTGTTGGATTCTGACCTCCCTGCACTCGAAATAGATTTTATAGAGCTACAGAACTCCAAATGGCACGCTCTCAACGGCGTTGGAAAGTAGACATCCTGAGATTTCCAGCAAAATATAATAGTTTATACTTTATTCGAGATTACATGACGCAAACTGGCACTCAACGCCAGTTCCATGTTGCATTCTGGAGTCAAACGCCAGAAACAAGTCACGAACCTGAGTTGAACGCCAAAAACACGTTACAACTTGGTGTTCAACTCCAAAAGAAGCCTCTGGACGTGTAAAGCTCAAGCTCAGCCCAAGCACACACCAAGTGGGCCCCAGAAGTGGATTTATGCATCAATTACTTACTTTTGTAAACCCTAGTAGCTAGTCTAGTATAAATAGAACATTTTACTATTGTATTAGACATCTTTGGACGTTTAGTTCTTAGACCATGAGGGCTGGCCATTCGGCCATGCCTGGAACTTCATCACTTATGTATTTTCAACGGTGGAGTTTTTACACACCATAGATTAAGGGTGTGGAGCTCTGCTGTACCTCGAGTTTTAATGCAATTACTACTATTTTCTATTCAATTAAGTTTATTCCTGTTCTAAGATATTCGTTGTACTTCACCATGATGAATGTGATGATCTGTGACACTCATCATCATTCTCACCTATGAACGCGTGACTGACAACCACCTCCGTTCTACCTTAGACCGAGCGCATATCTCTTGGATTCCTTAATCAGAATCTTCGTGGTATAAGCTAGAATTGATGGCGGCATTCATGATAATCCGGAAAGTCTAAACCTTGTGTGTGGTATTCCGAGTAGGATTCAAGGATCGAATGATTGTGACAAGCTTCAAACTCGCGATTGTTGGGCGTGATGAGAAACGCAAAAGAATCAATGGATTCTATTCCGATATGATCGAGAATCGACAGATGATTAGCCGTGCCATGACAAGAGCATTTGGACCTTTTTCACTGAGAGGATGGGATGTAGCCATTGACAACAGTGATGCCCTACATACAGCTTGCCATGGAAAGAAGTAAAAAGGATTGAGGGAAGGCAGTAGGAAAGCAGAGATCCAACAAGGACAAATCATCTCCATATACTTGTCTGAAATTCTCACCAACGATTTACATAAGTATTTCTATCTTTATTTTTTGTTTATTTATTATTATTATTCGAAAGCTCCATAACCATTTATTATCCGCCTAACTGAGATTTACAAGATGACCATAGCTTGCTTCATACCAACAATCTCCGTGGGATCGACCCTTACTCACGTAAGGTTTATTACTTGGACGACCCAGTGCACTTGTTGGTTAGTTGTGCAGAGTTGTGAAGAAAGTGCTGAGTTAGTAGGTGCGCATACCAAGTTGAATGCCATTATTAGAAATCACAATTTCGTGCACCAAGTTTTTGGCACTGTTACCAGGGATGGTTCGAGTTTGGACAACTGACGGTTCATCTTGTTGCTCAGATTTGGTAAATTTCTTTTTGTTCTATTTTCGAAAAAAAAATATTTTTCAAAATTCTTTCAAAAAACTTTTTCCTTTTGTTTTCGAAAATTATTCTAAATTTTTAAGAATGAATTCTAGAGTTTCATGGTAACATGTTGAAGCCTGGCTGGCTGTAAAGCCATTGATAAACCCATATTTCATGAGTTCTTTTGTGCTTAATTTGAGTGATTTATTCAATCCTTCACCTATTTATTCACATTAATTGCATGATTTTACTTTCCCTTCCTTATTATGTCATATTGTGAAAATCATGTTTCATAAGCTTTAAAATTAATTGTTTTAATTACCCTTATTTCCATTCGATGCCATGATTAGTGTGTTGAGTAGTCTTAGGTTTTCTAAGGCTGAATGACTTAAAAGATGAAAAAGGAAACATACAAAAATGGAAGGAGAAGGCAAAATGGAGCTTTAAGGAAACTGGTCTCCACGCGATCTCATGGACGACGCGATCGCGTGCCAGAAGCGAAGAAGCAGCGACGCGGCCGCATGACTGACGCGACCGCGCGCCTCAAGTAGAATACCCACGATGTGGACGCGTGACCGACGCGACCGCATGGGAAGGAAAAGCTCCAGACGACGTGTCCGCGTGACCCACGCGGACGCGTGACAGAGGCCACGTATCAGAATTCACAAAATACGCCCCCAGTGATTTTTGAAGCCCTTTTTGGCCCAGATCCAAGCACAGACAGCATAGATTAGAGGTTATAAAGTGGAGGAATGCATCCATTCAGAGGGAGAGCTCGCCAATTTCTAGTTTTCATGATTTAGATTTAGTTTAGAGAGAGATTCTCTCTCTCTCTTTAGGATTTAGGATTTCTTCTTGTTTTGAGAGTAACTCTGGATTCAGGTTTAATGTTCTTTTATTTTCAGTTTACTTTTATTTTGCTTTTAATATTTGAATTGATTTATGAATTATTCCATGTTACAGATCTCTATTTTGAATTAATGATATTTGAAGTATTTTCAGTTAAGATTGTTCTCTTTGATTTAAGTTACTATTGCCTTCCATCTAAGGTCACCTCTATTATTCTAGCAATTTTACTTTTTCCCCTTTTGGTTTTGGTTAAGAAATCAGTAACTCAACAGTTATTAAACTCAACATATTTGATAATCATTATCTTGCTAATTGAGCTGAACTTAAGTAATCCCAACCTTTTCTTAGAAAATAAATAGGATTCAAAGTTCAATTTAATTAGTCCCTTGACTTTCCTTTGCTTTAGTAAAGGTTGACCAAGTGGAGTTTAGATTCAACTTTCCTTATAGTTGAGAGAGATAACTACGTTGGACCTCCAATTTCTCATACCTTGCCCAAAAGTTTGCTTTACAGTATTTATTCATTTTTAATTGTATATCTACAACGGGACTGTTTTTATGAAATTTTTTACTGGCAAAAATCCTAACGTCAAAATGGCGCCGTTGCCGGGGAACTGCTAACGTGTGCATTATTATTGGTTATTATAAATACTTTTCTTTTGCTTGCTTATTTATTTTTATTTTTATTTTTCATTTTTACCTTTATTTGCTACTATGAACTCTCACCCCTCTCACTTTGAGTTTGGTTCTAATATTATTAAAGGAAATAGAAGTTACAGCAGGAATATGCATCAAGGTCAGACCAATCAAGGATGGATGGAACCAAGAGGATCT
>NC_029772.3:74016615-74024691 GCF_000817695.3 Arachis duranensis | reverse complement strand
AAAGAAACAGTAATTAAATTTCAAACAACCGTTCAACAACTGGAGCAAGCATTAATTCAATGGGCTTCTAGGCGCTCAAATATACAAGGATCAACCACAGCTCCATGTGGACAGTCTAACGAAGAGCGTAGCATGAAAGAAATACTAGAGACTCCAGTGGACAAGACAGAGAATGAATTTGTACTAGAACAATTAGAAGAAGCTATCATTGTTCAAAAAGAAGAGTTGGTTGAAGATCTAGGAGATTCTGAACTTCCATGGGAATCAAGAGTTAAGGAGAACCCCGTCAAGGACATCACAGTTGATGCTAAGGAGGATAAAGTACAATCTCTAAAGCAAGTCGTTTATGAGGAATCAGACGGAATAATCCAGGAAGCAATTTCCCTTGATGATGATAGTCACAAGTCTAGTTCTCTTAGTGATGAACTTGCATCCGCAAGCGAATTCTCTGAGATCGAAGAATCTTCCCCAAGTGAATATGAAGATGATGCGGAGGTAGATTTCTCTCAACCTCCAATCTATGACTCAAGTGATGAGGAAGACATAGAAAACTTTGACCAGGACACAGATACAATTGAAGATCTTTGCAAAGAAGTGGAGGAATTCAAAGAAGAGCACAAGGTTACAGAACCACCAAAAACACCTATCCCAAGGCCATTACCACCTAATACAAGCTTCAAGTGGGTACAATCCTTAACTTTTAACTGCATTTTTTCACTTGAATATGGTTTACTTGAAACAGATGGCCAGCTTAGAGCTCTCTACGGCTTTAAGAGTAAGTGGAAAATGGCTCGTACTCAGAGCTGGTGCAAAAGGTTTAATAAGGTTCCACGCTTCACCTCGAAGTACACGGATTGGTATCATGCTCAATTGCATGGATCACGGAGGACGTTTGGTCACCACGGTGAGATTCTACCTCTTAACCCGCCTGAATGGAAACGTGTAGATCAAAACGGAGGCGGATTTAAAAGCAAGGCTCGGAATCATGGACTCTATCCTGACATTTGTCATCCCGGGAGCCTGAAAATCTGCTTGAAGCTACTCAGAAGCTTCACATGCCTAGTTTGGGACCCCGGAAGCTATTGGCATTCCAAGCATTGGTGGAGATTTTTGGGCGAATTTAAACATAAGCCGCCATAGCAGGAAGCTCTTCCAATGTCCAATTTAAGGACTTTAACTAAAATTGCTAGGTGGGAGACAACCCACCATGGTATGGTCGCTTCTTTTTCAATTTATTTCTTGTTTATTTTTTTCATTTTTCCTTTTTCATCTTAACATTAACCTGGAATCATGCATAGCATTCATGTTAATCACTGCATCCTACATTTTTCAGTTAAAAAAAAAGGGTGCACGACGCGACCGCATGCCCCATGCGATCGCGTCGAATCGCGAAAAATACCACCTATGAGACTGCGTGATGCACACGGCCGCGTGATATACATATCGGCGTAAGGATCCAACGAACAGAAAGTTGGGCTGGAATCGTGCGGCTCTTGTGCGATTTGCACAAATTGGCCCACGCGATCGTATGCACCATGCGATCGCGTCACTTACCCAAACCGAATCCCACGCGACCGCGTGAGCGACGCGATCGCGTCGCATTGCCCATCACCCCAAAAGGAGACAGAGAGTTGCGCTGAAACGGCGCTGGAGTCGTGCGTTTAGCACGAATTCCACCGACGCGATCGCGCGACCCACGCAATCGCGTCACCCCTCTTTTCCCCCTCTCATGCGATCGCGCTCCCCACGCGGTTGCGTCCCTCTCATTTTTCACCCTAACCACGCGACCGCGTGCCCCACGCGGCCGCGTGGATCCGAAAATATAACCCCCCAGCCACGCAAACCCTATCATTCGCGCAACCCCCAACCCCCAACCCTCCTCCCCTTCTCTGCCTCCCGTGCCCCACCACCGCGCCGGACGCCGCCGCGACCACCTTCTTCCCTATTCCACCCCTTCCGCTTACCAGGTTCCGCAATACGCAGCCCTTTTTATCCGTTCATCATTTTTCTGTATTCTTTTTCCCGTTTATGTTCATGATTAGGATAGATAGTCTTAGTGGATTTTTAGGTTGTTAGGTAGCTTAGGCTGTGGTTAGTGGATCTAGGTCTGTTTACTTGCACTGTTCTTACTTCTGTTTTATCCTATGTGCATCTCTGTGCTGCTATAATCCTAATTCATATGCTACATTTCTTTTATGTTGCTGCTGTTACATTGAGTTTTTATATTTATTTTACATCTATGTACATGCAGCTTTATTTTTAAACTGCTGTGATTGCTGTTTGTTTTCTGGGACAATCTAATTTTAGCCAGAATGCTGCCCAAATTTTTTAAAATTGTTTTCATTCTTGTTTTGGTTTGGCATTTCTAAACTCTGATTTACTCTACTTTACCCAAACCAATTCATGAATGCTATGGCCAGCTTTCTTATCCTTTTTGTTTCCTGGTTCATAAACTGCATTTGTGATTCACTGATTCCAATTTTTGCCTTCTTTATTTTTTATTCGAATCAGCATCACCCTGTTTTCTTTATTCAATTATGAGTACTTCTATTCTTACCTGTGAATCCTTGTTATATGGAATTTTTCTATGCCACTTACTTTACTAACTTCTTATTTTAATTTACTAACTCCTTTTGTACCATACTAACCCTTTTGTTCTCTTGTCTGATTATTTTCCCTTTCTCTAACTTTCTCACCTTGGCATATTGACTATTTCTTCCATTTAACATATATTCCATCACATTTCATTTACTCATTTTCCTTATTCTCCCTTGCCGCTTTGAGTTTCCTTTGTTTATATTGTCTTTTGCTTCCCTATTTTATTCATTCCCTAGTTTTCTGTTTTTCAGGATGACTGTCTCACAGAGAAAAGGGAAAGGCAAGGCTACTGGAAAGCGTAAGCGAGGAGATTCCTCCCAATCCATTATTGACCTCATGCACGATTCCTCCTGGCGGGAGAAGAACTTCACACCGCAGGAAAAAGCTGACCAGCTGCTCCCTTCGACTGATCCTATAAAATTTGCATACCGGTACTGTGAGCTGAAGTACCCGGTATTTGCAAACTCCAGGAATCTATACCTGGAGAGAACTCTGAGGATTCCAGAAGCCCTCCAGCAGTACACCACTGAGCAAATCAAGCAGAGAGGCTGGTTCTTTCTGGAAAGAGCACTGACAGAGGTCAATGCATCTTGGGTACGGGAATTCTATTGCAACTACTACCTTACTACCCTAGATGCAGTAAACCTGAGAGGAAAGCAAATTCTGGTCACTGAGGAGGCCATAGAGGACATTCTCCAGCTCTCAGCCAAATTCGACCAGCCTGATGGTTATGCAAAGGCTGAGGAGGACATGGACCAGATGAGGTTTGATTGGGATGCTGTAAAGGCCCGGATAGCTCTCGACCCTACTGTTCCTTGGGAGATGGGTCAGGACACCACTATGCCTCGTGGGATCAAGAGAGTGTACTTAAATGATGAGGCTCAGCTTTGGCATCAGATCTTGAGCAACTTTGTGATGCCAAGTACTCATGAGACAAAGATCCCAGCTGCCATGATCACCCTCCTATGGTGTGTGCTGGAGGGTAAGGACCTGTACTTGCCACGTTTTATCCGGCTTTATATGGCTAGGGTCCACGTCCGAGGCACCCTCCCCTTTTCTTACCTGGTTACACAGCTAGGCCGTCGAGCTTACGTGCCATGGGAGGATGCCGATGAGAGACCACCAGCGGCAGACTGCAGGAAGATCATTCCTCACAGCAGGAACATCCTCGCTTTGGGCTACAGACCACCACCTTTCACTACTACTGATGAGACAGCCCCTCCGTCTGCTAGACCCTCTTCATCCACTTCTGCACCTGCTACCACCACTGCACCTCCACCCGCCTCTGAGCCGGTATACCGCCTCGTGCACCGCCTATTCTGCCAGCTCGATCAGATGGAGCGCCGTAACAGGCGCCGGTATGAGAGACTGGAGCGTCACAGCAGGCGACGTTATTCGCATCTGAAGCTGATGATCAGACAAGGTGCCGACATCCCCTCCGAGCCCGACACACCATCAGAGCCATCAGAGGAGGAGGAGGATGAGCACGAGGAGGAGCCTCACCCCCAGACGGAGACTCATCAGCAGGCTGGTGCAGAACAGCCTGCACCACACCAGGAGGTCCCACATCAGCTTGAGGCTGCAGACCCGGAGATCCCGATCCAATCCATCCCTCCTCTACAGCAGCCAGACTCTCAGCCCACCACCACCACAGAGACCCCAACTACCATCCCTACCAGTGATGACACTCCTTCACACCCGGCTTGATTTAACCTTGGGGGTGATGCTTCATTTTAAGTGTGGGGAGGTTGCCATCTCTGGCGTTTATCTTGGTGAACCACTACATACTTTTCTTTTATTTTGGATACTTTTCTGTATTTTTCTTTTTTTCTTTTATTTGTTATTTTTTGAGTACTTATACATTGCTACTTGTGTATTGTTACTCTATTTTCTGCATTTTTCATTTTTAGTTCATATTTTAAGTTATTTAGTTCATTAGTTTAGTTGCAATTCTAACTTATTAGTGGATCAATTAGTATAGTTTACCCTTTTGACATAAGATAGCTTAATTATAGCTTAGTTTAAATTGACAAAAATAATAAAGAGTAAGCTAGGAACTTGAACATAATAAATTTAGATCCATAAAACCTTGTATATATAGCATTACATGATGTAGTTAAACTGACAACATTTTATCAAGGAGAAACATTAAAATTTCAAAGGCTACCCTAAATTACTTTTTAAGAGAATAATGAGAATTTTTAAACCTGCATGACATATATAAGTGATAAATGATTTTTTAGCTAGAGAACACATAGCCTGTGAGTTTTGAGCTTAACTGTATGGTTACATTCAAACCATAATTTTTATTCCTGTGTGTTCCAACCTTCTTTCTTATTCTGGTGTTCTTTACTTTGTTTTAGTCTATATGTTCGATTGTAGAATATAGGTACATCCCAAAATAATGATCGAGGCCATTATTTGATTTTAGCTCACTTACCCCAGATTAGCCTACCTTTTACATCATCTTTGTTAGCCCCCTTGAGCCTTTTAAAACGTCTTTATTCTATTTAGCCAAATTACTAGCCTTAAGCAGAAAAACAAAAGAAAATCCCAAGTGAATCCTTGGTTAGCTTAAGATAGAAAATTATTAATAGAGTAAAATCTGGGAAACCTTATGGGAACATAGTTGATAAAAACAAAAGGTAGAAAAATTAGAAAGAATAAAGCAACTCAAAAATTTTGGGAAGCATGCTCATGAAAATTCAAATTAATTAAAATTACCATGTGTATTAAAAAAAAGGGTTATTTTTCAAGCATGTAAATAAGGGGATACAAAAAGAACTCCCCAATGCAAAATAAAAATAAATGCACATGGGATAAAAACAAGAACTGAAACATGAGCATGTCACATCAAAAGTGAGAAAATAGGGAGAATAGGTAAAGAAGCATTATTTTACTAAATATGTATGTTAGGTGAGATCTTAGTCTAATTAAGGATTCACTTATTAGCTCATTTAGCCTTATACATATATCCTTACCTTTACCTTGACTCCATTACAAACTTGATTAAAGACCTCATGAGTTTTGGTATGACTATGTTCTATAATTGTTGATTGGTTAGACAAAAAACAAAGTTATAGAAGGGAAGAATAAAAAGAAGAATAGAGTGATTAACCCAATAAACACTGAGTGATTAGAGAGTAAACACAAAATCCAGTAAGGGTTCAATAGCTCATTAACATTTATCTCTATTCAAACTAATAATTGTCTTGCAAGTTTTAATGTTTTCTTTCTCATCTCACTTGCGTTATTATTTGAGGGTTAGCTATATATGTATATATAACTCCTTGAGAATGCGAAATAATTTAACTACATGTAGGCTTTATATATGAGTAGATAAATTAGAATTTCATGACTCATTAGGTAGATGCATTTAGAATAGGTTGCATTTCATAACATTCCATCACTTTAACCTTAATTATTTACCTTGGATTTAGCATGAGGACATGCTAGTGTTTAAGTGTGAGGAGGTTGATAAACCCATATTTCATGAGTTCTTTTGTGCTTAATTTGAGTGATTTATTCAATCCTTCACCTACTTACTCACATTAATTGCATGATTTTACTTTCCTTTCCTTATTATGTCATATTGTGAAAAACATGTTTCCTAAGCTTTAAAATTAATTGTTTTAATTACCCTTATTTCCATTCGATGCCATGATTAGTGTGTTGAGTAGTCTCAGGTTTTCTAAGGCTGAATGACTTAAAGGATGAAAAAGGAAACATACAAAAATGGAAGGAGAAGGCAAAATGGAGCTTTAAGGAAACTGGTATCCACGCGATCGCATGGACGACGCGATCGCGTGCTAGAAGCGAAGAAGCAGCGACGCGGCCACATGACTGACGTGACCGCGCGCCTCAAGTAGAACACCCACGACGCGGACGCGTGACCGACGCGACTGCATGGCAAGGAAAAGCTCCAGACGACGCGGCCGCGTGACCCACGCGGACGCGTGACAGAGGCCACGTATCAGAATTCACAGAATACGCCCCCAGCGATTTCTGAAGCCCTTTTTGGCCCAGATCCAAGCACAGGCAGCATAGATTAGAGGTTATAAAGTGGAGGAATGCATCCATTTAGAGGGAGAGCTCGCCAATTTCTAGTTTTCATGATTTAGATTTAGTTTAGAGAGAGATTCTCTCTCTCTCTTTAGGATTTATAGGATTTCTTCTTGTTTTGAGAGTAACTCTGGATCCAGGTTTAATGTTCTTTTATTTTCAGTTTACTTTTATTTATTTATTTGCTTTTAATATTTGAATTGATTTATGAATTATTCCATGTTACAGATCTCTATTTTGAATTAATGATATTTGAAGTATTTTCAGTTAAGATTGTTCTCTTTGATTTAAGTTACTATTGCCTTCCATCTAAGGTCACCTCTATTATTCTAGCAATTTTACTTTTTCCCCTTTTGGTTTTGGTTAAGAAATCAGTAACTCAACAGTTATTAAACTCAACATATTTGATAATCGTTATCTTGCTAATTGAGCTGAACTTAAGTAATCCCAACCTTTTCTTAGAAAATAAATAGGATTCAAAGTTCAATTTAATTAGTCCCTTGACTTTCCTTTGATTTAGTAAAGGTTGACCAAGTGGAGTTTAGATTCAACTTTCCTTATAGTTGAGAGAGAGATAACTACGTTGGACCTCCAATTTCTCATACCTTGCCCAAAAGTTTGCTTTACAGTATTTATTCATTTTTAATTGCCATTTAAATTATTTGTCATATTCCCACCTTACTTCCAAAACCCCAATTTACAAACTCATAACCAATAATAAGAACATACCTTCCTCACAGTTCCTTGAGAAGACGACCCGAGGTTTAATACTCGGTTATCAATTTTAAAAGGGATTTGTTACTTGTGACAACCAAAACGTTTGTACGAAGGGATTTCTGTCAGTTTAGAGACAATATCTACAACGCGACTGTTTTTATGAAATTCTTTACTGGCAAAAATCCTAACGTCAGCCATATCCAAATTCTTTTGGATTGAGGCTTCCACTTGTCAACATAAAAGGCATGTATATGGAGTTGGATGAAGTATCATTTGTTGCATGCCTAATTTATATCCTAAAGCTGGCTGGCTATTAAGCCATGTCCAACCCTTGGATTGGAGCTTTAGGCTAACATTGAAAGATTCATGGAATTCTTATTAAAAATTTTGAATTTCTTATTTTCTTTTTCCTATAAAATTTTGAAACAAAATACAAAAAAATCATAAAATCATAAAAACCAAAAATATTTTGTGATTCTTGTTTGAGTCTTGTGTCATGTTTTAAGTTTGGTGTCAATTGCATATTCATCTTGTTCTTGCATTTTTTGAAAATTCATGCATTCATAGTGTTCTTCATGATCTTCAAGTTGTTCTTGGTAAGTCTTTTTGTTTGATCTTTAAATTTTCTTGTTTTGTGTTGTATGATGTTTTTCATGTGCATTTTTGCATTCATAGTGTCTAAACATGAAAGATTTCTAA
>NC_029772.3:74002300-74016514 GCF_000817695.3 Arachis duranensis | reverse complement strand
TGATCCAAAAATTTTCATGTTTTGGGTCATTTTTATGTTTTTCCCTCTCATCATTCAAAATTCAAAAATAAAAAATATCTTTTTCTTTTTTCTCTCATAAATTTCGAAAATTTGAGTTGACTTAGTCAAAAATTTTTTAAAACTTAGCTATTTCTGATAAGTCAAGTCAAATTTTCAAATTTAAAAATCTTATCTTTTCAAAATCTTTTTCAAAAATCAAATCTTTTTCATTTTTTATTATTTTTGAAATTTTTAAAATTTTCAAAATCTTTTTATCTTTATTTCAAAATTTTGAAAACTTTACTAACAATTAATGTGATTGATTAAAAAATTTGAACTTTGTTATTTTCTTGTTAAGAAAGGTTCAATCTTTCAATTCTAGAATCATATCTTATAGTTTCTTGTTAGTCAAATAATCAAATTTTAATATTAAAAATCAAGTCTTTTTCAAAATATCTTTTCCATCATATCTTTTTATCTTTTTCAAAAAATTTGATTTTAAAATATCTTTTCTAACTTCTTATCTTTTCAAAATTGATTTTCAAATCTTTTTCAACTAACTAATTGACTTTTTATTTGTTTCTTATCTTTTTCAAAACAACCTAACTACTTTTCCCTCTCTAATTTTCGAAAATCATCTCTTTTTTTTCAAAATTCTTTTAATTAATTAATTGTTTCAAATTTTAATTTTAATTTTATTTCTTCTCTTAATTTTCGAAAATCACTAACCCTTTTTCAAAATTAATTTTCGAATTCTCTCCCCCTCATCTTTTTTTATTTATTTATTTATTTACTAACACTTCTCTTCATCTCAAGAATCTGAACCTATCTTCACCCTTGTGTTTGGATTCTTACTTTTTCCTTCTTCTATTCCGTTCTTCTTCTACTAACATAAAGGAATCTCTCTACTGTGGTAAAGAGGATCCCTATTATTATTTTCTGTTCTCTTCTTTTTCATATGAGCAGGAGCAAGGACAAGAACATTCTTATTGAAGCAGATCCTGAACCTGAAAGGACTCTGAAGAGAAAACTAAGAGAAGTTAAATTACAACAATCCAGAGACAACCTTACAGAAATTTTCGAAAAAGAAGAGGAGATGGCAGCCAAAAATAATAATGCAAGGAGGATGTTTGGTGACTATACTACACCTACTTCCAAATTTGATGGAAGAAGCATCTCAATCCCTGCCATTGGAGCAAACAATTTTGAGCTGAAACCTCAACTAGTTGCTCTACTGTAACAGAACTGAAAGTTCCATGGACTTGCATCAGAAGATCCCTACCAGTTTTTAACTGAGTTCTTGCATATCTGTGAGACTATTAAGACTAATGGAGTAGATCCTGAAGTCTACAGGCTCATGTTTTTCCCCTTTGATGTAAGAGACAGAGCTAGAATATGGTTGGATTCACAACCTAAAGATAGCCTGGACTCCTGGGATAAGTTGGTCGCGGCCTTCTTGGCTAATCGGCAATATCAAAGCCAAGACCAGAGACGTTACAACTCCAACAGCAATGCAGCTCATCAACAATTCACACAGAGGACATATCAACACCCCCACAACAACACTTCTCCACACCCATATCAAAACCAAAACAACACCTCTACTCCCAATCCACCATCATTTGATGACAAGGTCTCTAAGATTGAAACCTTACTTGAAGGAATATGCCAAGAGATTCAAGAAAACAAGGTGTTCAAAGAGGAGGTGCGAGCCAATATTAAGAACCAAGGAGAGACCATCAAGAAGCTGGAATTCCAAGTGGGATGCTTAGCTCAGAAGATTCCCAAACCTACTGATAGCTTCCCAAGTGACACGGAGAAAACCCAAGAGGAGAAGCAAAGAAAGTAAGATGGGAAGATTGCAAAATGGTCACTACAAGTGATCAAGAGGCTGAAGACAAGCAAGGAAAACTCTCCAAACAGCCTGAAGACAACTCAACAGAGGAGGATAGTGATCACCAAGAACCAGAAATCTCACAACAAGAGTTGCTTAAGCTCTATGCACCATTTCCCCAACTGCTCAATGGTGCTGTGGGGAAGAGAATGTACTCAAGGTTCCTAGATTTTTTTGCATCTCTGCATGTGAACATACCATTCATCAAGGCCATCCAACAAATGCCTGCATTCATCAAGTATATGAAGAAACTTCTTCCCAGGAAAAGCTCAATCAAAGGAGGCCAGACTATAGTGTTGAACAAGGAATGTAGTGCCCTTATTCAACCTGAGTTGCCTGCAAAAAGAAAAGACCCAGGGAGTTTTCACATCCCCTGTGCCATAGGAGAAACAATGTTCGATAGAGCACTCTGTGACTTGGGGGCAAGCATCAACTTACTGCCATTATCCTTGGTAAAGAGGCTGTAGATCAATGAGATAATGCCCACAGATGTGGTCATCAAACTAGCTGACAAGACTCAAAAGCAAGCAATAGGAGTGGTGGAAAATGTGTTGCTAAAAGTTGGGAAATACTTTCTCCCAACAGACTTTGTCATTCTGGACATGGAAGAAAGTCACACTCACCCAATCATATAGGGAAGACCATTCCTAGCTACAGCCAGAGCACTCATAGATGTGGAGAAAGGGGAGCTAATATTGAGGATCCATGATGAACGACTCAGCTTTAATGTCTTCAAACTCTCACAAGAAGCAGACCAAGGGCATAAGGAACCAACCAAAGATCACAATGAGATGTTGAAGGAGGAAGCAAGCATTGAAGCACACCCAACCCATCTAGGAAAACCCATGCATGAGGAACAAGGAAATAGGCAGTTGTCACAACTCAAGGAAAAACTGGAGGAACCTAAACCACGAGAGATATGTGAAGGAAGCAACAAAACCACCTTAGAGGAAGGAGTCATCAAGAGAAAGGCAATGTCAAAAGACACAAGGAAGAAGGTACCAAGGAAGTGGAGAAACAAAAAGATCCCTACGGAAGACTTCTCTCCAGGGGATAGAGTGATCTCAGCTTACTTCCCAGATATTCCCCCTAATCTCTCCACTGTACCATCTCAGTTACCTAAGGTCTTCACTATCAACAAAGTTCTCTCCTTGGAACATGTCGAGATCATTGATACAACCAATGGATACAAGTCCACAGTAAGAGGAGAAGACTTCAAGCATTACCAACCACCCTGATGAGGGAGAAACGTCAAGCTAGTGATGCTAAAGAAGCACTTCATGGGAGGCAACCCATATTTTATATGCTTTTAGAAAAGTAAATAAGTCAATGTTTATGAAGTCCAACCCAAACTTGACAAACACTTGGTGAAATCCTTATTGTGCAGTATATAGTGAGGAACAAGTTTGGTGTTCAAAGCAAACCAAGGTGCATGCTAGTCTTGGAGCTTTGAACAGAACTCTTCACCATAATGCTCCACATTAAGTTTGGTTTCACCCCATGGTGCCACCAATATGCATATAAGGACCCACAGTTAGTTAGTTAGTTGGAATTCATAAATAAACAATCTAATCTTTTCTTATTTTAATTCTAGCCGTAAAGTTCATATTTTCATTTTGATATCTTTTCTTACTTTTCTTATTTTGTCTTTATAGGAAAAAGAAAAGGAGCATTAAAGGTGATAGATTGGACAAATAAATAAAGAAGGTTCGGATACCACAAAAGGAGGGACTACACACGGGTCCTAAAAAGGGAATGCATTGGAAAGTGTGCCATGCAACATTGAAAAAAATGGGACCCCTAAAAGACCGAGCAATCTCCATCAATAAGTGATGATCCTTGTCCTTTATCCATGCATAACCCCAACCGTCCATCAAGTAACTACTCCATCAATCCATACCCTCCATTATCTCACAACTTCTCTATATAAATGAACCATGTTCCGTACCCACTCTTCACACCTCTCCATTTCGGAACTAAGCACGGTCTACCCCATTACAAACACCACCCTTACTCTCTTCATTGCAATAAAACCCTAAACAACCAAAAGTCTCATGCCTTTACCACCTTCACACAACTTTCATTCATGGCTTCTTCAAGTTCTAAACGAAGGAAGGGAAAAGAACCCATGGAGCAACACCCATATGATGAAAAGAGATTTAGAAGCTTGTATCATGCATTGCAATATGGGTGGATGGTTGACAAGGAAATCATTTATGAGCTGGGATTTCAAGTGAAGAAAACTGAGTGTCCAAAAATCACAGAGAAAGTAGAAAAGAGAAGATGGGAGCACCTCACTGATCTGGTAATTAAGGTGAATGCAAACCTCATAAGAGAATTTTATGTGAATGCGGTCCGATATGATAAGAAAGATGAGTCATATACAAGCTTTGTGAGAGGAAAGATGGTGGATTTTGGTCCCATGAGTGTCATGAGGGCACTGAAGCTACGGTCTATACCGTTTGAAGAAGAAAGCTATCACTCAAGATTGGACAACAACCCCAATTATGACCAGATTTTGCGAGACATTTGTGTACCCGGAGCTGACTGGGAAAGATCTGCGGGAAAGAAACCAAAGTTCATCAAGAGAACAGATCTCACTCCTGAAGCCAAGGGGTGGTTTGAGCTAGTGAGGAGGTCTATCCTCCCAACTGCAAACAACTCGGAGGTGAATCTCAAGAGAGCAACAACGGTGCACTGTATACTGAAGGGAGGAGAAATCAAGGTTCATGAACTCATAGCTGAAGGCATTAGAAAGATGGCAGAGAAAAGCGACTCAAGAGGAACAATAGGTTACCGCAGCACTATTTACCGAATATGCAAGAAAGCTGGGGTGGTTTTTGAAGATGAGGATCCCGTGTGAATAAAGGAAGGCATTCCAATAACGATCCAAAGGATGAATGCTGCCGCATCCTCCCTACCTCAACGGAAGCAAAGGAAGAGGACAGCCCCTCAAGTAGTGGAAGGACAAGTCGCAGAGGGGCAAGCACCACAGACCTTGGACATGCACCAATTGCAAGAAGCCATGGATGGCTTGTCTAGACAGTATTTGGAAAGCCAAGAAGCACAGAAAGAGCTTCAACTACAGATGATGGGGCAGCAAGAGGAAGCACTCTCAAGGTGGATGACTCAGCAAGGTGAGTGGCAAAGGCAAATGATGGAACAACAACTAAGTCAAGGGCAACAATGGGGAGAAACATTCAACAGGATGGAACAAAGGCAAAATGAGCAACAAGAGTCCATCCAGAGGCTAATCAACATCCAAGCACATCAAGGGGCACACATACATGAGATGCATCGAAGACAAATAGAACACACAGAACTACTGGACGAGCAAAGGGCATTTGCAGAAGGAGTTTACATGAGCGAGACAGCGCATCACATAAACACTCAAGCCAGGCTCGGATACCTAGTAGGACAGCTGCCTATATTGCACCCAGGAATCACAAGGTATGAAGAAGTGAAGGATGAATTAGCATGAGAAGAGAGACAAAGGGTGGAAGAGAGTCATGAATTAGTGAGGAAGGCACTTGAGGATTGGAAGCAAGCAAGATTGGCGCGGATGCGAGGAAATACAAGAGGACACAAGGAGGACAAGCAACGAAAAGAGCATGGACGGCCACAAGAGTAAAAGGTGGTGGAGTTCCTTCTTTACTCAATCTTTTTCTATGCTTTAAATAAGGAAGATCTTGTATGGAATAGAACATGCTTCCATGTTAGTTTGAACCTTTTTAATTCTGCATTTTAAGTTTTATTGCTTAGGTCTATGATTTCTGGTTTAAGTGTTACTGCATCATACCATTACTTATTGTATGCTTGTCTTTTAAATCAAATGAAAAAGAGAATGATTGTGTTTTAAATAGACCAAAGTGGAGTTCATGATATGGAGTAAGTTTCTGAGTTTGTGGTGTAGTCATAAGTTAGCTAAGTTGGTTCAACCATAAGGTGGGGATGACAACTATCTGGCCTGAATACTATACTTTGAATATACACATGAGACTAAGTAAATAACAAGATCCTAATAAGAGAAAGGGAAAGAACACTTAAAGTGAAAAACAAAAGAAAAAGAGTAAGCAATAAAGCTAGGCACCAATGGTTTTAATCTTGAGGCATGTGTCTGTGGTGTTCCTGTGTGAGGGATTTACTTGGATGAATAAACTCTTAGGGGTGCCTTATCACTTGGTAACTTGGGTTAACTAACTCGGGATTATCAGCTGAAAGTCCACTATCAAGAGTAACCCTCACTACAGAGAATTTAGTAACCCAAAGAGGTGCTGGACACCAAGGTCTCAAGAAGGAAAATAAATGAACCAGATGCCTGTGGTGTGTATGTATGGGGGAGAGACTTGAGGGAGTAAGTCCTTAGGGGTGTCTCAACACCTAGCACTTTGAACCAACTGGTTCGGGAGTGTTAGCTGAAAGCTTATCTTAAAGAGTTGCCCCCTTACAGAGCACTTAGCTTGAAGAACACAAATAAGCCCTGGAATGACAATAAAAGGATCAATAAAAGTCTCATGGGATGTAAGCAGAGTCAATGTTTTAGGACATGATAAAGGTCTGAAAGCCAGTAATGGAATGAACCTAAGTTGCTATGCATGAAACCACCATAAAATCAGTGACATGACTTCCACAAGAATGACTCATTTCTCTTAGCATTCCATTCATCATCCTCTTGTTCCAGTACTTGCTTAGGGACAAGCAAGCTTTAAGTTTGGTGTTGTGATGCCAGGGCATCTTGGCCAGTTTCACTGACCTTTTCTTTACTGTTTTTAAGGTAGTTTCATGCATTTCCTTGGGAAATAAGCTAGTTTTGGGTAGATATTCACTTACACCTTGATTCAAGCATACATTGTGAATTTTACATGATTTCATGAGGATTGTGCATGAGTTTAATAACAAATTGTATGTTGCATTACCCATGATTTGGACTAGAACTTTGATGCACTCTATTGCTTGATTTCAGGACCAAAGGAAGCAAGGAAGAACCACTTAGCAGTCATGTTAATCTAATTAACGTGGCCACTAACGTGGAATGGGAGGTAACTTGCAAAGTTAATGAGAAAAGTGATTGCCAATAACACTCTCGAAGCCATCATTGCCCACATTAAGAGTCATGTTAACTAAGTTAACGTGAACTCTAACGTTAAAAGGGGGAAGGAAGCCAACGTTAGTGACACTCAACATTGTCACTAACATTAGCCTAAGGTGCAATGTACCACGTTAACTCCCACGTTAACTTGGTTAACGTGGGAGCTAACGTAAGAGGCAAGGGTGGTCGACATCGTTAGTGACACCCAACATTGTCACTAACATTGGAAGCAACCACAAAACCCCAAGGAGCCACGTTAACTTCCACGTTAACCTAGTTAACGTGGAAAGCTAACGTTGATGAGTGAAAGATGAGCCAACGTTAGTGACACTCAACATTGTCACTAACGTTGGGGATGGCTAAGAATGGCCGCGTTAGAAGCCACGTTAACCTAGTTAACGTGGACTCTAACGTGAGACATAGGGGCACATTGGAATGTTAGTGACAATGTTAAGTGTCACTAACGTTCTCGAAGGTTGGCAAGGCCACGTTAGAAGCCACCTTAACCTAGTTAACGTGGACTCTAACGTGAGACATAGGGGCACATTAGAATGTTAGTGACAATGTTGAGTGTCACTAACGTTCTCGAAGGTTGGTAAGGCCACGTTAGAAGCCACGTTAACCTAGTTAACGTGGGCTCTAACGTGAGGCAAAGGGGTACATTGGAACGTTAGTGACAATGTTGAGTGTTACTAACGTTCTCGAACTCATATTTTCACTAAACGTTAACACCCCTAAAGTCCTGAGCTAAAGTCTCTGCCCACTTCACACTTTCTCTCTGCAAGTAAAACCAAGCCCAAATGAAGAAGAGAACTGCTTCAAACTCAAGATCCAAAGGCCCAAGACTTGAAAAGCCAACTAGAAGCTGAGAAGAGTAGTATATATAGGAGGAGCTTTGAATCATATTGGGAGTTTTGGAAGTTGGGAAAAAAGCACTACTCTCTGTATTTTACTCTGCTCTTCTAGTTCCATGATGTATTCTCCATCTTTGTTTTCATTTTCTAGAGCTATGAACAACTAAACCCCTTTCATTGGGTTAGGGAGCTCTGTTGTAAGTTGATGGATCAATACTAGTTTTCATTATTCTTCTTCTATCTTTTCTCTTAATTTTACTTGAAAGCTTTCGATCTTCATCCCATTGGGTAGTTATCTTGGAAAAGAAGCTATTCAAACTTGGATCTTTTCTGAGCCTTGAAAGAGGAATGAAGAGATCAAGCTAGAAATGCTTTCTCATGCTGGACCAAATTGGGTTTGGATGGATATGTGACTATAATCCTCTCAATACTTGATTTGGGAAATGCATGCGGTATAATCAGTGACCACACTTCATCTCTTCTCATGAACAATTGACCAACATGAGCAAACACCCCATTCCCATTTACAATTCTACAATTTACTTTCAGTCATTTACTTTCAGCCCTTTAATTCTAGCATTTACTTTTTCTGTTATTTACATTCCCGCCATTTTAATTTCTGCAAATCTCAACCCAAATTCTGAATTCGCTCAACTAGAACTTTCTTCTAATTAAAGTTTCTTGATCAATCAATCCCTGTGGGATTCGACCTCACTCTATTGTGAGTTTTTACTTGACGACAAATTCGGTACACTTGCCGAAGGAAATTTGTTGAGAGACAGTTTCCACCTGCATCACTGAGTTCTTACAGATCTGTGAGACTGTTAAGACTAATGGGGTAGATCCTGAAGTCTATAGGCTCATGCTTTTCCCTTTTGCTGTAAAAGACAGGGCTTGAACATGGTTGGACTCACAACCTAAAGATAGCCTGGACTCCTGGATAAGCTGGTCGCAGCCTTCTTGGCTAAGTTTTTTCCTCCTCAAAAGCTGAGCAAGCTTAGAGTGGATGTTCAGACCTTCAAACAAAAAGATGGTGAATCCCTTTATGAACCTTGGGAAAGATACAAGCAGATGACTAAAAGGTGTCCTTCTGACATGCTTTCAGAGTGGACCATTCTAGATATATTCTATTATGGTCTATCTGAGTTCTCCAAGATGTCATTAGACCATTCTGCAGGTGGATCCATTCACCTAAAGAAAATGCTTGCAGAAGCTCAAGAACTTATTGACATGGTTGCAAATAACCAGTTCATGTACACTTCTAAGAGAAATTCCGTGAACAATGGGACACCTCAAAAGAATGGAGTTCTTGAAATTGATGCTCTGAATGCCATATTGGATCAGAACAAAATGTTGACTCAGCAAGTCAACGTGATTTTTCAAAGTCTGAATGGATGGCAAAATGCATCCAACAGTACTAAAGAGGCATCTTCTGAAGAAGAAGCTTATGATCCTGAAAACCCTGCAATAGCAGAGGTAAATTATATGGGTGAACCTTATGGAAGCACCTATAATTCATCATGGAGAAATCATCCAAATTTCTCATAGAAGGATCAATAAAAGCCTCAACAAGGCTTTAATAATGGTGGAAGAAATAGGCTCAGCAATAAAAAGCCTTATCCATCATATTCTCAGCAACAGATAAAGAATTCTGAGCAGAGCACCTCTAACTTAGAAAACTTAGTCTCTGATCTGTCTAAGGCCACTTTAAGTTTCATGAGTGAAACAAGGTCCTCCATTAGAAATTTGGAGAAACAAGTGGGCCAGCTGAGTAAGAAAATCACTGAAACTCCTCCTAGTACTCTCCCAAGCAACACTGAAGAGAATCCAAAAAGAGAGTGCAAGACCATTGACATAATCAACATGGCCAAATCTAGAGCGGAAGGAGAGGACGTGAATCCCAATGAGGAAGACCTCAGGGGATGTCTCTCAAGCAAGAAGGAGTTCCCTATTGAGGACCTAAAGGAATCTGAGGCTCATATAGAGACCATAGAGATTCCATTAAACCTCCTTCTGCCATTCATGAGCTTTGAAAACTATTCTTCCTCTAAAGAGGATGAAGATGTAACTGGAGAGCAAGTTGCTCAATATCTAGGAGCCATCATGAAGCTGAATGCCAAATTGTTTGGTAATGAGACTTGGGAAGGTGAACCTCCCTTGCTCATTATTGAACTAGACACATGGATTCAACAAACTTTACCTCAAAAGAGACAAGATCCTGGCAAATTCTTAATACCCTGTACCATAGGCACCATGTCCTTTGACAAGGCTCTGTGTGACCTAGGGTCAGGCATAAATCTTATGCCACTCTCTGTAATGGAGAAGATGGGGATTGCTGCACGAAATTGTGATCATCAACAATGGCCCCAATAACTTGGTAGCACTCTCAAACGTGAATCACACTTAGTCACAACTCCGCACAACTAACCAGCAAGTGCACTGGATCGTCCAAGTAATACCTTACGTGAGTAAGGGTCGATCCCACGGAGATTGTTGGTATGAAGCAAGCTATGGTCATCTTGTAAATCTCAGTTAGGCAGATAGTAAATGTTATGGAGTTTTCAAATATTAAATAAATAAGCAGAAAATAAAGATAGACTTACTCATGTAATTCAATGGTTGGAATTTCAGATAAGTGCGTGGAGGTGCTTGTCCCTGTTGGATCTCTGCTTTCCTACTGTCTTCCTTCAATCCTTCTTATTCCTTTCCATGGCAAGCTGTATGTAGGGCATCACCGTTGTCAATGGCTACATCCCATCCTCTCAGTGAAAATGGTCCAAATATTCTGTTACAGCAGGGCTAATCATCTATCGGTTCTCGATCATATTGGAATAGAATCCCTTGATTCTTTTGCGTTTGTCATCACGCCCAATAATCGCGAGTTTGAAGCTCATCACAGTCATTCAATCCCTGAATCCTACTCGGAATACCACAGACAAGGTTTAGACTTTTCGGATTCTCATGAATGCCGCCATCAATCTAGCTTATACCACGAAGATTCTGATTAAGGAATCCAAGAGATATGCGTGCAGTCTAAGGTAGAATAGAAGTGGTTGTCAGTCACGCGTTCATAGGTGAGAATGATGATGAGTGTCACAGATCATCACATTAATCATGTTGAAGTGCAACGAATATCTTAGAATAAGAACAAGCAGAATTGAATAGAAAATAGTAGTAATTGCATTGAAACTCGAGGTACAGCAGAGCTCCACATCCTTAATCTATGGTGTGTAGAAACTCCACCGTTGAAAATACATAAGTGATGAAGGTTCAGGCATGGCCGAATGGCCAGCCCCCAAACGTGATCAAAAGATCAAAAAATACAATCAAAGACCAATCCAAAGACCTCTAATACACTAGTAAAAAGTTCTATTTATACTAAACTAGCTACTAGGGTTTACAGAAGTAAGTAATTGATGCATAAATCCACTTTCGGGGCCCACTTCATGTATGTTTGGGCTGAGCTTGATCTTTACACGAGCTGAGGCTTCTATTGGATTTGAACGCCAAGTTGTAACGTGTTTTTGGCGTTCAACTCTGGTTCGTGACGTGTTTCTGGCGTTTTACTCCAAAATGCAGCATGGAACTGGAGTTGAGCGCCAGTTTACATCATCTAATCACGAATAAAGTATGGACTATTATATATTTATGGAGAGCTCTGGATGTCTACTTTTCAACGCCGTTGAGAGCGCACCATTTGGAGTTATATAGCTCCAGAAAATCCATTTCGAGTGCAAGGAGGTCAGAATCCAACAGCATCAGCAATCCTTTGTTAGCCTTTTATCAGAGTTTTGCTCAGGTCCCTCAATTTCAGCCAGAAATGACCTAAAATCACAGAAAAACACACAAACTCATAGTAAAGTCCAGAAATATGAATTTAGCATAAAAACTAATGAAAACATCCCTAAAAGTAGCTAGATCCTACTAAAAACTACCTAAAAACAATGCCAAAAAGCGTATAAATTATCTGCTCATCACAACACCAAACTTAAATTGTTGCTTGTCCCCAAGCAACTGAAAATCAATTAGGATAAAAAGAATAGAATATACTATAAATTCCAGAATATCAATGAATATTAGTCCTAATTAGATGAGCGAGACTTGTAGCTTTTTGCGTCTGAACAATTTTGGCATCTCACTTTTTCCTTTGAAGTTTAGAATGATTGGCATCTATAGGAACTTAGAATTTCAGATAGTGTTATTGATTCTCCTAGTTAAGTATGTTGTTTCTTGAACACAGCTACTTTTATGAGTCTTGACCGTGGCCCTAAGCACTTTGTTATCCAGTATTATCACCGGATACATAAATGCCACAAACACAAAACTGGGTGAACCTTTTTAGATTGTGACTCAGCTTTGCTAGAGTCCCCGGTTTGAGGTGTCGAGAGCTCTTAAGCACACTCTTTTTGCTTTGGATCATGACTTTAACAACTCAGTCTCAAGCTTTTCACTTGGACATGCATGCCACAAGCACATGGTTAGGGACAGCTTGATTTATCCACTTAGGCCTTGATTTTATTTCCTTGGGCCCTCCTATCCATTGATGCTCAAAGCCTTGGATCCTTTTTACCCTTGCCTTTTGGTTTTTAAGGGCTATTGGCTTTTTCTGCTTGCTTTTTTTTTTCGCAAGCTTTTGCTATTCACTGCTTTTTCTTGCTTCAAGAATCAGTTTTCATGATTTTTCAGATTGTCAATAACATTCTCTTTGTTCATCATTCTTTCAAGTGCCAACAATTTTAACATTCATAAACAACAAGATCAAAATTATGCACTGTTCAAGCATTCATTCAGAAGACAAAAAGTATTGTCACCACATCAATATAATTAAACTAAATTCAAGGATAATTTCGAGATTCATGTACTTCTTGTTCTTTTGAATTAAAAACATTTTTCATTTAAGGGAGGTGAAGGATCCATGGAATTATTTATAGCCTTAAGACATAGTTACTAAATACTAATGATCATGTAATAGAGACACAAATATAGATGACATAATAAGTATAAAAAGAAAAAAAACAGAAAAATAAGAACAAGGAATGAATCCACCTTAGTGATGGTGGCGCTTTCTTCCCGAAGAACCAATGATGTCCTTGAGTTCTTCTATGTCTCTTCCTTGCCTTTGTTGCTCCTCCCTCATTGCTCTTTGATCTTCTCTAATTTCATGGACAATGATGGAGTGCTCTTGATGTTCCACCCTTAATTGATCCATATTGTAACTCAAATCTTCAAGAGAAGTGTTGAGTTGTTCCCAATAGTTGTTGGGAGGAAAGTGCATCCCTTGAGGCATCTCCGGGATTTCTTGGTGATGAGCTTCCTCATGCGTCTCTTGGGTTCCATGAGTGGGCTCTCTTGTTTGCTCCATCCTTTTCTTAGTGATGGGCTTGTCCTCCTCGATGGGAATGTCTCCTTCTATGATGACTCCAGCTGAGTAACATAGATGGCAAATAAGATGAGGAAAAGCTAGCCTTGCCAAAGTAGAGGGCTTATCAGCTATTTTGTAGAATTCAAGGGAGATAACTTCATGAATTTCTACTTCCTCTCCAATCATGATGCTATGGATCATGATGGCCCGATCTACAGTAACTTCAGATCAGTTGCTAGTGGGGATGATGGAGCGTTGGATGAACTCCAACCATCCTCTAGCCACAGGCTTGAGGTCCAGTCTTCTTAATTGAACCGGCTTGCCTTTGGAGTCTCTTTTCTATTGAGCTCCTTCAACACATATGTCCCTAAGGACTTGGTCCAACCTTTGATCAAAGTTGCCCTTCTTGTGTAGGGGTGTACATCTCCTTGCATCATGGGCAAGTTGAATGCCAACCTCACATTTTCCGGACTAAAATCTAAGTATTTCCCCCGAACCATTGTAAGATAGTTCTTTGGATTTTGGGTTCATACTTTGATCATGGTTCCTAGTGATCCATGCATTGGCATAGAACTCTTGAACCATCAAGATTCCGACTTGTTGAATGGGGTTGGTCAGAACTTCCCAACTTCTTCTTTGAATCTCATGTCGGATCTCCGGAAACTCATTTTTCTTGAGCTTGAAAGGGACCTCAGGGATCACCTTCTTCTTAGCCACAACATCATAGAAGTGGTCTTGATGGGCTTTGGAGATGAATCTCTCCATCTCCCATGACTCGGAGGTGGAAGCTTTTGCCTTCCCTTTCCTCTTTCTAGAGGTTTCTCCGGCCTTGGATGCCATAAATGGTTATGGAAAAACAAAAAGCAATGCTTTTACCACACCTCTTAATGGAAAAACAAAAAGCTTATGCTTTTACCACACCAAACTTAGAATCTTGCTCGCCCTCGAGCAAGAGAAGAAAGAAAAGAAAAGAAGAAGAGAAAATATGGAGGAGAGTGGAGAAAGGTGTATTCGG
>NC_029772.3:74001159-74002285 GCF_000817695.3 Arachis duranensis | reverse complement strand
TCAAGACATCTAATGGTAATAAGAGAGGATTAAACATAGGGAACTTAAGGCCAAAGAAGCATGTTTTCAATCAAAGCACATAATTAGGAAGGTAAATACAAAACCATGCAAATAGTATGAATAAGTGGGTGAAGAGTTGATAAAATCCACTCAATTAAGCACAAGATAAACC
The DNA here is from genome assembly GCF_000817695.3 of Arachis duranensis. Lineage (NCBI taxonomy): Eukaryota > Viridiplantae > Streptophyta > Magnoliopsida > Fabales > Fabaceae > Arachis > Arachis duranensis. Next base: position 74,002,113 of record NC_029772.3, on the reverse strand, counting down.
GTAAAATATGGGTTTATCAATGATCCTGTGGGGTCCACAGATCCTGAGGTGTCAAGGATTTACATCCCTGCACCAATTAGGCATGTACAATGCCTTTGCATGCAATTCTGGCGTTTAAATGCCGAAGTGATGCTTATGATGGGCGTTCAACGCCCAACTGCAGCATGATTCTGGCGTTCAGCGCCAGCTCTCCTTAGGGTATATTCCTGGCGTTTAAACGCCAGGATGCTGCTTGTTTCTGGCGTTCAACGCCAGATCCATGCTCTGTTCTGGCGTTGAACGCCAGCCAGATGCTCCTTTTTGGCGTTTAAATGCCAGTAAGTCCTTCCTCTAGGGTGTGATTTTTCTTCTGCTGTTTTTGATTCTGTTTTTAATTTTAATATTTTTTTCGTGACTCCACATGATCATGAACCTAATAAAACATAAAAGAACAATGAAAATAAAATAAAATTAGATAAATAAAAATTGGGTTGCCTCCTAATAAGCGCTTCTTTCATGTCAATAGCTTGACAGTGGGCTCTCATGGAGCCTCACAGGTGATCAGGTCAATGTTATAGACTCCCAACACCAAACTTAGAGTTTGGTTGTGGGGATTCAACACTAAACTTAGAGTTTGGTTGTGGCCTCCCAACACCAAACTTAGAGTTTGACTGTAGGGCTCTATTTGACTCTGTACTGAGAGAAGCCTTGCATGCTTACTCTCCCTAGTTACAGAAGGATAGCCGTGTGCCTTAAACACAAGGTAGTCCCCATTCAATTGAAGGACTAATTCTCCTCTGTTAACATCTATCACAGCTCCTACTGTGGCTAGGAAAGGTCTTCCAAGGATGATACATTCATCCTCCTCCTTCCTAGTGTCTAAGATTATGAAATCAACAGGGATGTAAAGGCCTTTAACCTTTACCAACACGTCCTCTCCCAATCCATAAGCTTGTCTTACTGACTTGTCTGCCA
>NC_029772.3:73996267-74000954 GCF_000817695.3 Arachis duranensis | reverse complement strand
TGTTTGCTGAACCCATGTATCAAGTTCACTAATGAGCAAGGAAGATTCACCTTCCCAAGTCTCGTTACCAAATAACTTGGCATTCAGCTTCATGATGGCTCCTAGATATTGAGCAACTTTCTCTCCAGTTACGTCTTCATCCTCTTCAGAGGAAGAATAGTCTTCAAAGCTCATGAATGGTAGAAGGAGGTTTAATGGGATCTCTATGGTCTCTATATGAGCCTCAGATTCCCTTGGGTCCTCAATAGGAAACTCCTTCTTGCTTGAGAGACGACCTATGAGGTCTTCCTCATTGGGATTCACGTCCTCTCCTTCCTCTCTAGGTTCGGCCATAATGATTATATCAATGGCCATGCACTCTCTTTTTGGATTCTCTTCAGTATTGCTTGGGAGAGTACTAGGAGGAGTTTCATATTGCTTGGGAGAGTACTATGAGGGGTTTTAGTAACTTTCTTACTTAGCTGGCCCACTTGTGCCTCCAAATTTCTAATGGAGGATCTTGTTTCACTGATGAAACTTAAAGTGGCCTTAGACAGATCAGAGACTAAATTAGCTAAATTAGAAGTGCTTTGCTCAGAATTCTCTGTCTGTTTCTGAGAAGATGATGGAAAAGGCTTGCCATTGCTAAACATGTTTCTTCCACCATTATTAAAGCCTTGTTGAGGCTTTTGTTGATCCTTCCATGAGAAATTTGGATGATTTCTCCATGATGAATTGTAGGTGTTTTCATAAGGTTCACCTAAGTAATTTACCTCTACTATTGCAGGGTTATCAGGATCATAAGCTTCTTCTTCAGAAGATGCCTCTTTAGTACTGTTGGATGCATTTTGCCATCCATTCAGACTTTGGAAAATCATGTTGACTTGCTGGGTCAACATTTTGTTCTGAGCCAATATGGCATTCAGAGCATCAATCTCAAGAATTCCCTTCCTCTGAGGCGTTCCATTATTCACGGAATTCCTCTCAGAAGTGTACATGAACTGATTATTTACAACCATGTCAATAAGTTCTTGAGCTTCTGCAGGCATTTTCTTTAGGTAAATGGATCCACCTACAGAATGGTCCAGTGACATCTTAGAGAACTCAGACAGACCATAATAGAATATATCCAAAATGGTCCATTCTGAAAGCATGTCAGAAGGACACCTTTTGGTCATCTGCTTGTATCTTTCCCAAGCTTCATAGAGGGATTCACCATCTTTTTCTTTGAATGTCTGAACATCCAATCTAAGCTTGCTCAGCTTTTGAGGAGGAAAGAATTTAGCCAAGAAGGCTGTGACCAGCTTATCCCAAGAGTCCAGGCTATCCTTAGGTTGTGAATCCAACCATGTTCTAGCTTTGTCTCTTACAGCAAAAGGGAAAAGCATGAGCCTGTAGACTTCAGGATCTACTCCATTTGTCTTTACAGTCTCGCAAATCTACAAGAACTCAGTTAAAAACTGATAGGAATCTTCTGATGGAAGTCCATGAAACTTGTAGTTTTGTTGCATTCGAGCAACTAGTTGAGGTTTCAGCTCAAAATTGTTTGCCCCAATGGTAGGGATTGAGATGCTTCTTCCATCAAACTTGGAAGTAGGTGTAGTGTAATCACCAAGCATCCTCCTTGCATTATTGTTGTCAGGTTCGGCTGCCATCTCCTTCTCTTGTTCAAAAATTTTAGTAAGGTTGTCTTTAGATTGTTGTAATTTAGCTTCTCTTAGTTTCCTCTTCAGTGTCCTTTGAGGTTCTGGATCAGCTTTAACAAGAATGCCTTTCTCCTTGTTCCTGCTCATATGAGAAAGAAGAGAACAGAAAAAGGAGGAGGAATCCTCTATGTCACAGTAAAGAGGTTCCTTATTATTAGTAGAAGAAGAAAGGGAATAAGAAGAATGGAGAATCCAAACACAAGGGTAAGGATAGAGGTAGTGATTTGAGATGAAGAAAAGTGTTAGTGAATAAATAAATAAATAGAGGAAGATGTGAGAGAGAGAATTCGAAAATTAATTTTGAAAAGCAGTTAATGATTTTCGAGAATCAAATGTGAGATAGAATTAAAATTAAAATTTAAAACAATTAGTTAATTAAAAAGAATTTTGAAAAAGGGATGAGATATTTTCGAAAAGTAGAGAGGGAAAAGTAGTTAGGTGGTTTTGAAAAAGATAAGAAACAAACAAAAAGTTAATTAGTTAGTTGAAAAAGATATTAAAATCAAATTGAAAAGATAAGAAGATAAGAAGATAAGAAGTTAGAAAAGATATTTTAAAATCAAGTTTTTGAAAAAAGATAAAATTTTGAAAAAAATATGAAATAAAAGATAAAATGAAAAGATATGATTAAAAAGATATGGTTAGAAAAGATTTAATTTTTAAAATTAAAATTAATTACTTAACTAACAAGAAACTAAAAGATATGATTCTAGAATTTAAAGATTGAACCTTTCTTAACAAGAAAGTAACAAACTTCAAATTTTCGAATCAATCATATTAATTGTTAGTGTAATTTTCAAAAATCATGAAATACTATTAAGAAAAAGATTTTTGAAAAATAATTTTTAAAATTTTCAAAAATAGAAAAAAAATGAAAAAGATTTGATTTTTGAAAGAGATTTTGAAAAGATAAAATTTTAAATTTGAAAATTTGACTTGACTTGTAAGAAAGAACTAATTTTAAAACTTCTTGACTAAGTCAACCCAAATTTTCGAAATTTTTGAGACAAATAAGGAAAAGATATTTTTTTGATTTTTTGAATTTTTAATGATGAGAGAGAAAAACATAAAAATGACCCAAAACATAAAAATTTTGGATCAAAACACAAGATGCAAGCAAGAACACTATGAATGTCAAGATGAACACCAAGAACACTTTGAAGATCATAATGAACATCAAGAACATATTTTTGAAAAACATGCAAGACACCAAACTTAGAAATCTTTAATTCTTAGACAATATGAATGCAAAAATACACAAGAAAAACAATAAAAGACACAAAACAAGAAAACATCAAGATCAAACAAGAAGACTTACCAAGAACAATTTGAAGATCATGAAGAACACTATGAATGCATGAATTTTCAAAAATTGCAAGAACAAGATGAATATGCAATTGACACCAAACTTATAACTTGACTCAAGACTCAAACAAGAAACACAAAATATTTTTGGTTTTTATGATTTTATGAATTTTTTTGTATTTTCTTTTATATTTTTTTCGAAAAACATATAAAAAAAAGAAAATAAGAAATCCAAAATTTTTTTAATAAGAATTCCAGGAATCTTTCAATATTAGCCTAAAGCTCCAATCCAAGGGTTGGGCATGGCTTAATAGCTAGCCAGCTTTAGAAGATATAAATCAGGCATGTAACAACTGATATTCCAATTAACTTGCCTCTATGCTGATGGTTTTGAAGCCTCAATCCATTTGAGTTATACATGGCTTTACAGCCTGCCAAGCTTCAACATACTTTATGAAACACTAGAATTCATTCTTAAAAATTTTGAATAATTTTTTGAAAACAAAGAAAAATTTTGAAAAATATTTTTGAAAACTTTTTGAAAAAAATAAAAAGAAAATTACCTAATTTGAGCAACAAGACGAACCGTCAGTTGTCCATACTCGAACAATCCACGGCAACGGCGCCAAAAACTTGGTGCACGAAATTGTGATCATCAACAATGGCACCAATAACTTGGTAGCGCTCTCAAACGTGAATCACACTTAGTCACAACTCCGCACAACTAACCAGCAAGTGCACTGGGTCGTCCAAGTAATACCTTACGTGAGTAAGGGTCGATCCCACGGAGATTGTTGGTATGAAGCAAGCTATGGTCATCTTGTAAATCTCAGTTAGGCAGATAGTAAATGTTATGGAGTTTTTGAATATTAAATAAAAAAGCAGAAAATAAAGATAGAGTTACTCATGTAATTCAAAGGTGGGAATTTCAAATAAGTGCGTGGAGGTGCTTGTCCCTGTTGGATCTCTGCTTTCCTACTGTCTTCCTTCAATCCTTCTTATTTGTAACACCCTACCATACAGAGTCTTATGCTTAAGCCATAATTCAGAGATGGCAAGGTATTACAACCTCTAATGTAAAAATTTAGTACGTATAGTAGTATGAATAATTGATTATAACTAGGAGCCTTTGTAGAAAAAGGGGTAAACAAAAATCGCAACTCGAAAGCGCAACACTCCGATCGACAACGTAACAAACAAGGATAACCAACGCGTGATTATATATATACAAAGGAGTGTCAAAAACAGGAATATCAAGACTCAAAATCCGGCTGCGAAGATAACCGGTCCGAGCATAGCAATATATACATATGATAAAAATAAGGAAAACCCCAAAGGAAACCCAAAGGGACACAAATACATAAAACCTATTCTCCAAAATCTCCCAAAAGAGGAGTCATCACCGTTTGTATTATTGAATGGAGATAAAAGTATCTAAGCAAAACGTATAAACCAAGACATAGCCCTGAGAACAAAGGATCTTTGCAATTATAGAAGTCTCCAGCATGCATCAGCGGGACACCTCACGTCCTGCATCTGAAAACCACAAAATCCGCATGGGTGAGAACCAGAGGTCCCCAACATGGTAACAGCTTCCACATATATAATACAGAATAATAGAGGAAAGCCGAAGGCAATCCTAAAACTTCCTCCAGATAATTCAAAGCTTATAAACAAGCTAAACCATAAAAGGGCAT
>NC_029772.3:73995149-73996066 GCF_000817695.3 Arachis duranensis | reverse complement strand
CACTGCTACTACCCAGGGAAACTCGTATCTCAGATAGTGAAAGTGCAAATCACAATTATAATAATTCAGCATAAACATGCATGAATTCTCATCCGTGGATCAACATCCATATCAGCCATTCTGGCTCACGGTTAAATCCATAACCAGCCAATATTCATAGCATACACAGCTATTCTGGCTCACGGTTCAATCCAGAACCAGCCAATTCATAAACAATTACAGCCCTTCGGCCAATGGCATAACAAGTACTTCCACCACCATCTTCCACATCTCACTTAATCCTCAATGATCCTCATTGATTATTCATTTTCCCTTGCTTCACTCGCAAGTTACCACATCCACTAGCTCCTTCTCTCATAGCTAGGTATATCATAATGATTTAAGATATAAGTGGTGGGATCGGAGGCTTAGAAGTATGAGATTTGGTTTTTAAAACTCAAAAATCAACTTTGGGATGAAAACAGGGCCACGCGCACGCGCACTCCACGCGCACGCGTGGACAGCCTCAAAAACTTATCGACGCGCAAGCGTCATGCACGCTAACGCGTGGGTTAAAAGTTTGCCAATCGACGCGTACGCGTCAACCACGCGTACGCGTGGGTGTTCTCGTGCCCCAGGCACAACACTAGCACAGTTCTGGCATAACTCTCTGGAAAATGGCTGGGCATTGGGTGCAGCACCATCGGCGCGCCCGCGCACATCACACGCACGCGTGGATGGCATTTTCGGGAAGAACGGCGCGCATGCACCAAGTGCGCCCACGCGCAAGGGGTCATTCTGCTAAAAATTTTCTAAGTTAAAAGCTGCAGAATTTACCAATTTGAACCCTAATCTTCCAACGGACATAACTTTCTCATTTTAAATCGTTTTTCACCCGTTCTTCGAACGGCATGGACATCCCGGATCCAATTTCATTT
>NC_029772.3:73994124-73994566 GCF_000817695.3 Arachis duranensis | reverse complement strand
TCATACCCATACACAACATCTCAAAACCCAAACATCATAAAACAACAAAATTACACTAGGGTTAAGAACCTTACCACACCCAAGGTCCAAGGAGACAAGATTAACCTTCTCCTTCAAGAGGGTTGGGTCCTATAACATCAAAGAACCCAAAATCTCAACATTTTACCCATGAAACTCGAAAATAGGGGCTGAGATTTCGAACAGCAAGGTGTGGCTTACCTCAAGATTGATTATATAGGTTTTGTAGAGCTCTCCGCGGTGAACGCGTGGCCGCAAACGGAGCGGCAATCGGAGCTCTAGATCAAAAGTTATGGTGGTTTGAAGATTAAACAAGGGAGAGAACTTGAGAGAGTGTTCTTCCTCCCTTTCTCTCTAATTTCAGCTTGTGTGTGTAACAAATGAGGAGAGAGAGTGCTGAAAACTAGGGTTTTGGTTAAATTAT
>NC_029772.3:73988398-73994029 GCF_000817695.3 Arachis duranensis | reverse complement strand
AATCTTGGTCCGAATTCTATAAAATTGGTACCGAAATTCTCGTCTCAATCTCCTGTATCACATTTAGCCATAAAAATCACATTTTAGGCTTTTTAGAATAAATTCTCATTTATGGGTTAAGTAGCCATTAATTAACCGGGTTTTACATTCTACCCACCTAATTGGGAATTTTGCCCACAAAATTCAAATGCAATTACCTGAGAATAAATGCGGATAATCCGTTCGCATCTCCGATTCGAGTTCCCAAGTGTGTTCCTCAACACCGCCTCGACTCCATGCCACTTTGACTAATGAAACCTCTTTTCCAGGCAACCGTTTAATACTAGTATCATCAATTCTGACTGGAGTCACTGGAAGCGTCAAATCTTCCCTTAACTGAACCGACTCAGGTTCTAACACATGGCTAGCATCAGGGGTGTACTTCCGAAGCTGCGACACGTGAAACAAGTCGTGCAGGTTCGAAAGATGAGGTGGTAGAGCCATCCGATACGCCACTGGTCCCACCCTCTCCAGGATTTGAAATGGACCAATGTATCGAGGATTCAACTTCTTTGCTTTAATCGCCCTACCTACTCCCGTGGTCGCGGAGATTGACATTTCCTCCCATACAAGGCCTCATACGGAGCCATTCCGATGCTCGCATGATAACTATTATTGTATGTAAACTCCACTAATAGCATATACCAATCCCAACTCACTGGTTGGTCCAAACACAAGCTCTCAACATATCTTCTAGCATTTGGATCATCCTCTCAGATTGACCATCTGTTTGAGGATGGTAAGCCGTGCTCAAGCTTAATCGGGTTCCAAAAGCTTTTTGGAATGCACCCCAAAACCTTGAAGTGAAACGAGGATCTCTATCAGAGATTATAGTAGCAGGTACACCATGAAGTCTCACAATCTCCTTTATGTATAACCGTGCTAGCTCCTCAAGAGTATAAGTCATCCGAATGGGCAAAAAGTGAGATGACTTCGTCAGTCGGTCCACAATCACCCAGATAGCATCAAAACCAGCCCTAGTCCTTGGCAATCCTGACACAAAGTCCATTGCAATACTTTCCCACTTCCATTGCGGAATCTCTAAAGGTTGCAACATCCCGGAAGGTCTTTGATGTTCAATCTTTACCTTTTGACAAGTTAAGCACTTTGACACATATTCCGCCACATCATTCTTCATACCCGGCCACCAAAACATTGCCTTTAAATCATGGTACATCTTAGTACTTCCCGGGTGAATGGAGAATCCGCTTTTGTGTGCCTCCTTTAAAATATCTTGCCTCAAAGTGCTAACATCCGGCACAATGATCCTACCCTTGAATCTCCATAACCCATCTTTTTCTTCCGACACTCTCCACCGTTTTCCTTGTTCAATAGCCGGTAACACTTTCCATAACACTTCATCATTTTGATGAGCCTTTAGGAGTTCGGACTTAAAGTCACTTGAGATTTCTAATCGGCTCAAACACAAAGTTCCGGATACTTCTCGGGCACCAATTTTCAGACTCTCGAATCCCTTGAGCAACTTCTCCTCTTGAAGCATCATCCAAGCCGCATATAACGACTTCCGACCCAACGCATCTGCCACTACATTCGCCTTTCCCGGATGGTAATGCAACTCAAAGTCGTAGTCCTTCAATAATTCCATCCACCTTCTCTGCCTCATATTAAGCTCTTTCTGATCAAAGAGATACTTCAAGCTCTTATGATCGGAGAAAACTTGGAACTTGACCCCATAGAGATAATGCCTCCACACCTTTAAGGCAAACACAACCGCAGCGAGTTCCAAATCGTGCGTACGGTAACTAACTTCGTGAGGTCTCAACTGTCGTGAGGCATACGCCACCACATTACGATGCTGCATCAGCACGCATCCTAGACCCTTCAATGAGGCATCACAATACACCTCAAATGGCTCATTCGGCTCGGGTAACACTAACACAGGTGCAGTGGTCAACTTTTTCTTCAATGTCTGAAAGCTCTCCTCGCACTCAGGAGTCCAAACAAACGGAGTGTCTTTGCGGGTTAACTTTGTCATTGGCAAAGCTATCTGTGAAAAGCCCTTGATGAACCTTCGGTAATAGCCAGCTAAACCCAGAAAACTCCTTATCTCTGTTACGGTGGTTGGTTACTTCCAATCCATCACAGCCTCCACCTTAGTTGGATCTACGGCTATTCCCTTCTTACTCACCACGTGACCCAAAAACTTCACCTCACTCTTCCAAAACTCACACTTAGACAGTTTTGCATAGAGTTTCTTCTCCTTTAGAATCTGCAACACGGTCCTCAAGTGCTCCGCATGCTCTTCTTCAGTCTTGGAATAAATCAGTATGTCATCAATGAAGACAACAACAAATTTATCCAAAAACGGACGGAAAACTCTATTCATGTAGTCCATAAACACTGCAGGAGCGTTCGTCAACCCAAAAGACATTACAGTGTACTCGTAATGACCATAACGAGTCCTGAAAGCGGTCTTAGGGATATCCTCACCCCTCACCCTTATCTAGTGATAACCGGATCGTAAATCGATCTTGGAGAAAACTCCAGCTCCTTGTAACTGATCCATGAGATCATCAATTCTCGGCAATGGGTACTTATTCTTTATTGTAACCTTGTTCAGCTGCTTGTAATCCACACAGAGCCGTATACTCCCATCCTTCTTCTTCACCAGTAACACTGGAGCACCCCATGGAGAGACACTTGGTCGTATAAAATTCTTTCCCAACAGATCCTCTAACTGAGACTTTAGCTCGTTCATCTCTAACGGTGACATCCTATAAGGAGCACTTGAGATTGGTCCCGTCCCGGGCACCAATTCAATAGCAAACTCAACCTCTCGGTTAGGTGGAAACTCATCAATATCATCAGGAAACACTTCCGGAAATTCACACACAACCGGAATCTGTTCCAACCTTTGATCATCACCCGAAACACCCGCGGCTAGCAACATGATACCCTGACATTCGGTTCCAAAATAGTTCACCATCATCGAATTCAAGTAATAATTATTCACCACGACCGGCCCTTCTGTATCTTCCGGCATAAAGTACACCGACTTTGTAGAACAATCTAGCAGAACATGGTTCTTAGATAACCAGTCCAATCCCAAGATAAGATCAAGACCAATCATCGGCAAGCAGATTAAATTATGAACAAAATCATGCTGCTTGAATCTAAAGGAAACTTCCGGGCATCCTAGCCTAGTTACCATGGCTTCATGGGTAGCATTATACACTCTTAGATCATAACCTAAAGTTACAACCTTCAGTCCTAACTCATGGGCTTTCTCAAATGCAATGAATGAATGTGATGCTCCCGAATCAAATAAAGCATTTAAAGTTTGACCAGCCATTTCACAGTTACCTCTAATGAGTGTCTCAGATCCCTCAGCTCCTACAGCTGAAGTGGTGAACACCAGACCAGTCTGTTGTGCTTTCCCAGCACCTTGTTTCTGCCTCTCAGGACAATTTGCGGCTTTATGCCCCGCCTTTCCACAAGTGTAGCATAAACCCCATCCGGCCTTGCATGGTGCTCCCGGATGGTGACTCCCACAACTAGTACAAGCTTGATCATGGATGGTGACTTCCACACCTAGTACAAGCTTGATCATTCTGAGGCTGCTTTCCATACTTCTTCCCTTGGAAATTGTTGTTGTTGTTGGGCCTCCTGAAAGAGCTTCCCCTCTTGAAAGATGGGCCTCTAGGTGCAAAGCTCTTCCCTCGGTTCTGTGGGAATGAACCTTTGTGAATCCCTTTCTCAGCGGTTGCCCTTTTCTGTGACTCCCTTTCTCAGTGATTGCCCTTTTCACACACTCTTCAGCAACCCTACACTTGTTTACCAACTCGGAGAAAGTCCTAATCTCCATTGGTCCCACTGAACTAAAAATATCGCTCCGGAGTCCTCCTTCATACTTAACACACTTCCATTCCTCATATTCCACCGGAGTCCCTTGGCACATACGAGAGAACCTGAACAACTCCTCAAACTTGTCAGTATACTCTGATATGGACATGGTACCCTGCTTCAGCTGCAGTAACTCAAGTTCCTTAGTCGTCCTAGCAGAAGTCGGAAAGTACTTCTTATAGAACTCTTCTTGGAAGACATTCCAGGTGATATAGTCATCACCCTGCTGCAGAAGACGTCGGATACCTTGCCACCAATGGGACGCTTCACCGACAAGCATATAGGTAGCAAACTCGACACGCTGTCCTTCAGGCACCACTTGCGCTTGCAGCGCTCGCTCTATAGCCTGAAACCATGTATCAGCCTCAGTCGGGCTAGTAGTCCCCTTGAACTTAGGCGGATTAACCTTCAAAAAGTTTGCCAGCGTCATCGGGCCATGAACTCCACCTCCATCATTACCATGGTTGTTCATCTGTTGACCAAGAGCCTCAGCAGTGGCTTGCATAGCAGCAGCCATGTTCTCCAACGCAGTCATAAAGTTCACCGGGTCATGAGGGTTATTCTCCAGCGCACGAGCATTCGTACGACCTCTCACACTACCTCTACTGCGTCCACGAGGTGCCATCTGGTTCCTATACATACCAAACAATCGATATTAAGTTGATCAGTCTCAATATCGGAAGTCTAGTGCTTCAAAGTCCCAAATGCATGCTCATGAACGTTTATGCCAATTATATCAAGCAGATATACTAATAGCACATAACACACACACAGAGAATGCACAGAAGCATAATCAGTCCATCCCTCAGGCTCTACAGGAACGAACTGCTCTGATACCATAATGTAACACCCTACCATACAGAGTCTTATGCTTAAGTCATAATTCAGAGATGGCAAGGTATTACGACCTCTAATGTAAAAATTTAGTACGTATAGTAGTATGAATAATTGATTATAACTAGGAGCCTTTGTAGAAAAAGGGGTAAACAAAAATCGCAACTCGAAAGCGCAACACTCCGATCGACAACGTAATGAACAAGGATAACCAACGCGTGATTATATATATACAAAGGAGTGTCAAAAACAGGAATATCAAGACTCAAAATCTGGCTGCGAAGATAACTGGTCCGAGCATAGCAATATATACATATGATAAAAATAAGGAAAACCCCAAAGGAAACCCAAAGGGACACAAATACATAAAACCTATTCTCCAAAATCTCCCATAAGAGGAGTCATCACCGTTTGTATTATTGAATGGAGATAAAAGTATCTAAGCAAAACGTATAAACCAAGACATAGCCCTGAGAACAAAGGATCTTTGCAATTATAGAAGTCTCCAGCATGCATCAGCGGGACACCTCACGTCCTGCATCTGAAAACCACAAAATCCGCATGGGTGAGAACCAGAGGTCCCCAGCATGGTAACAGCTTCCACATATATAATACATAATAATGGCGGAAAGCCGAAGGCAATCCTAGAACTTCCTCCAAATAATATCAAAGCTTATAAACAAGTTAAACCATAAAGGGCATCTGACTAAAGATCCTTCAGTCTAACTAATACGTCCCTTTCCAATTCCTTCAGACCTCCCAACCACCAGCAGGAGTATAATATAGCAAACATAGTTATATCAAGCAAGAAATATACATTTAGGAACAAGTAAGGCATTTAGACAATTAGCAAGTAATATGCAGTCAAATAGGCAATCTCAAACAATTCACATA
>NC_029772.3:73981219-73987937 GCF_000817695.3 Arachis duranensis | reverse complement strand
ACAGCCAATATTCATAGCATACACAGCTATTCCGGCTCACGGTTCAATCCAGAACCAGCCAATTCATAAACAATTACAGCCCTTCGGCCAATGGCATAACAAGCACTTCCACCACCATCTTCCACATCTCACTTAATCCTCAATGATCCTCATTGATTATTCATTTTCCCTTGCTTCACCCGCAAGTTACCACATCCACTAGCTCCTTCTCTCATAGCTAGGTATATCATAATGATTTAAGATATAAGTGGTGGGATCAGAGGCTTAGAAGTATGAGATTTGGCTTTTAAAACTCAAAAATCAACTTTGGGATGAAAACAGAGCCACGCGCACGCGCACTCCACGCGCACGCGTGGACGGCCTCAAAAACTTATCGACGCGCAAGCGTCATGCACGCTAACGCGTGGGTTAAAAGTTTGCCAATCGACGCGTACGCGTCAACCACGCGTATGCGTGGGTGTTCTCGTGCCCCAGGCACAACACTAGCACAGTTCTGGCATAACTCTCTGGAAAATGGCTGGGCATTGGGTGCAGCACCATCGGCGCGCCCGCGCACATCACGCGCACGTGTGGATGGCATTTTCGGGAAGAACGGCGCGCATGCACCAAGTGCGCCCACGCGCAAGGGGTCATTCTGCTAAAAATTTTCTAAGTTAAAAGCTGCAGAATTTACCAATTTGAACCCCAATCTTCCGACGGACATAACTTCCTCATTTTAAAATCACTATCTCATCATTTTAACCCACTTCACCCAAGTGTCTCAAATTCAAATATATTGACATATCGTATACTCTTACTCGTGCCAATTCTCAACTACACCAATTCCAATAAATCATCATTGTACATAATCAATATCATACTCACCATCAACATGGTTCAACCCACAATTCAACCATAACCAATCATCAAGCATATATCACAACATGCATATTTCTCATACCATCAAGGCATCATTAATCATCATCACATATATGACCACATCATATATCTCAATCATTCAACAACATCAACCATTCAATGCCTATCTTAAGGCCTCTAGCCTAAGTATTTCCTATCACATTACATATTAGATACGGGAAACCGAAACCATACCTTAGCCGATTTTCCCAAGCTCCACCGGAGCACTTCCAAATCACTTATCCACAAGCTCTCAAGGCCTTAACACCTCCAAGAACAGATTTTTCACCACCAAACCCTCTCCAAGCTTTTCAAAATCACCAATCAAGCTCCAATATTCACATATACACAACCTAAGCCACAATCATCATATCCATACACCACATCTCAAAACCCAAACATCATAAAACAACTAAATACACTAGGGTTGAGAATCTTACCACACCCAAGGTCCAAGGAGACAAGATTAACCTTCTCCTTCAAGAGAGTTGGGTCCTATAACATCAAAGAACCCAAAATCTCAACATTTCACCCATGAAACTCGAAAATAAGGGCTGGAATTTCGAACAGCAAAGTGTGGTTTACCTCAAGATTGATGGTATGGGTTTTGTAGAGCTCTCCGCGGTGAACGCGTGGCCGCAAATGGAGCGGCAATCGGAGCTCTAGATCAAAAGTTATGGTGGTTTGAAGATTAAACAAGGGAGAGAACTTGAGAGAGTGTTCTTCCTCCCTTTCTCTCTAATTTCAGCTTGTGTGTGTAACAAATGAGGAGAGAGAGTGCTGAAAACTAGGGTTTTGGTTAAGTTGTGTTGGGCCAAGGGCTCACTTTGGGTCTAATTGGCCCAGTTTGGCCCGTTCGGTCCAATCTTGGTCCGAATTCTATGAAATTGGTACCAAAATTCTTGTCTCAACCTCCTCTATCATATTTAGCCACAAAAATCACATTTTGGGCTTTCTAGAATAAATTCTCATTTATGGGTTATTTAGCCGTTAATTAACCGGGTTTTACATTATTCCTTTCCATGGCAAGCTGTATGTAGGGTATCACCATTGTCAGTGACTACATCCCATCCTCTCAGTGAAAATGGTCCAAATGCTCTGTCACAACACGGCTAATCATCTATCGGTTCTCGATCATATTGGAATAGAATCCCTTGATTCTTTTGCGTTTGTCATCACGCCCAACAACTGCGAGTTTGAAGCTCGTCACAGTCATTCAATTCCTGAATCCTACTCGGAATACCACATACAAGGTTTAGACTTTCTGAATTCTCATGAATGCCGTCATCAATCTAGCTTATACCACGAAGATTCTGATTAAGGAATCCAAGAGATATGTGCGCGGTCTAAGGTAGAATGAAAGTGGTTGTCAGTCACGCGTTCATAGGTGAGAATGATGATGAGTGTCACGGATCATCACATTCATCATGTTGAAGTGCAACGAATATCTTAGAATAAGAACAAGCGGAATTGAATAGAAAATAGTAGTAATTGCATTGAAACTCGAGGTACAGCAGAGCTCCACACCCTTAATCTATGGTGTGTAGAAACTCCACCGTTGAAAATATATAAGTGATGAAGGTTCAGGCATGGCCGAATGGCCAGCCCCCAAACATGATCAAAAGATCGAAAAATACAATCAAAGACCAATCCAAAGACCTCTAATACACTAGTAAAATGTTCTATTTATACTAAACTAGCTACTAGGGTTTATAGAAGTAAGTAATTGATGCATAAATCCATTTCCGGGGCCCACTTGATGTATGTTTGGGCTGAGCTTGATCTTTACACGAGCTAAGGCTTCTATTGCAGTTGAATGCCAAGTTGTAACATGTTTTTGGCGTTCAACACTGGTTCGTGACGTGTTTCTGGCGTTTGACTCCAGAATACTGCATGGAACTAGTGTTTAGCACCAGTTTACGTCATCTAATCACGAATAAAGTATAGAATATTATCTATTTCTGGAAAGCTCTGGATGTCTACTTTCCAACGCCGTTGAGAGCGCACCATTTGGAGTTCTGTAGCTCCAAAAAATCCATTTCGAGTTCAGGGAGGTCAGAATCCAACAGCATCAGCAGTCCTTCGTCAGCCTTTTATCAGAGTTTTGCTCAGATCCCTCAATTTCAGCCAGAAATTACCTAAAATCATAGAAAAACACACAAACTCATAGTAAAGTCCAGAAATGTGAATTTAGCATAAAAACTAATGAAAACATCCCTAAAAGTAGCTAGATCCTACTAAAAACTACCTAAAAATAATACCAAAAGGCGTATAAATTATCCGCTCATCACAACACCAAACTTAAATTGTTGCTTGTCCCCAAGCAACTTAAAATGCCATATTCTCATTGCAAATGGCAGACAAGTCATTAAGACAAGCTTATGGATTGGTAGAGGACGTGTTAGTGAAGGTTGAAGGCCTTTACATCCCTGCTGATTTCATAATCTTAGACACTAGGAAGGAGGAGGATGAATGCATCATCCTTGGAAGACCTTTCCTAGCCACAGCAGAAGCTGTGATAGATGTTAATAGAGGAGAATTAGTCCTTCAAATTGAATGGGGACTACCTTGTGTTTAACACCCAAGGGTGTTCTTCTGTAACAATAGAGAGGAAGCGTGAAAAGATTCTCTCAGTGCAGAGTCAAACAAAGCCCCCACAATCAAACTCTGAGTTTGGTGTTGGGAGGCCATAGCCAAACTCTAAGTTTCGTGTTGAATCCCCACATCCAAACTCTAAGTTTGGTGTTGGGAGTCTACAACATTGACCAGATCACCTATGAGGCTCCATGAGGGCCCACTGTCAAGCTATTGACATTAAAGAAGCGCTTATTGGGAGGCAACCCAATTTTTATTTATCTAATTTTATTTTCCTTTTACTGTTCTTTTATGTTTTATTAGGTTCATGATCGTGTAGAGTTAAAAAATAAATACTAAAATTAAAAACAGAATAAAAAACAGCAAAAGAAAAAGCACACCC
Organism: Arachis duranensis; assembly: GCF_000817695.3. Taxonomy (NCBI): domain Eukaryota; kingdom Viridiplantae; phylum Streptophyta; class Magnoliopsida; order Fabales; family Fabaceae; genus Arachis; species Arachis duranensis. The sequence continues at coordinate 73,984,063 of NC_029772.3, read as the reverse complement.
TGGAGTAAGGGCTTACTGGCGTTTAAACGCCAGTAAGGAGCATCTGGCTGGCGTTCAACGCCAAAACAGAGCATGGATCTAGCGTTGAACACCAAAAACAAGCAACATCCTGGCGTTTAAACGCCAGGAATACACCCTGAGGAAAGCTGGCGCTGAACGCCAGAAACAAGCATGGAACTGGCGTTCAACGCCAGAAACATGCTGCAAATGGGCGTTGAACGCCCAAAACAAGCATGAAGCTGGCGTTCAACGCTAGAAACAGGCATCAATCTGGCGTTGAACGCCAGGATTGCATGCAGAGGGCGTTTTACACGCATTATTGGTGCAGGGATGATAATTCTTGACACCTCAGGATTTGTGGACCCCACAGGATCATCTCAGGATTTGTGGACCCCATAGGATCATCTTAGGATCTGTGGACCCCACAGGATCCCCACCTACCTCAACTCACCTTCTCTCCTCTTCACACAATCTAATAACACTCTTCCCTAAAAATCCTTCACCAATCACCTCAATCTCTCTTCCCCGTCACCTCTTCACCACTCACATCTATCTACTCTTCCCCATAAACCCCACCTACCTTCAAAATTCAAAATCCCTTTTCCCACCCAACCTACCCAATATGGCCGAACCTTAACCCCTCTCCCTCCACTATATAAACCCCTCCATTCTTCTTCATTTTCACACAACACAACCTTCTCTTCTCCACTTGGCCGAAATGTAATCCTCTCTTTCTCTCCTCCATATCTTCTTTTTCTTCATCTATTCTTTCTTCTTTTGCTCGAGGGCGAGTAATACTCTAAGTTTGGTGTGGTAAAAGCATAGTTTTTTTGTTTTCCCAAAACCATTGATGGCACCTAAGGCCGGAGAAACCTCTAGAAAAGGGAAAGGGAAGACAAAAGCTTCCACCTCTAAAGCCCATCAAGACCATTTCTATGAAGTTGTGGCCAAGAAGAAGGTGATCCCTGAGGTCCATTTTAAACTCAAGAAAAATGAGTACCCAGAGATCCGACATGAGATCCAAAGAAGAGGTTGGGAAGTTCTTACCAACCCCATTCAACAAGTCGGAATCTTAATGGTTCAAGAGTTCTATGCCAATGCATGGACCACTAGGAACCATGATCAAAGTGTGAACCCGAATCCAAAGAATTATCTTACAATGGTTTGGGGAAAATACTTAGATTTTAGTCCGAAAAATGTGAGGTTGGCATTCAACATGCCCATGATGCAAGGAGATGCATGCCCCTACACTAGAAGGGTCAACTTTGATCAAAGGTTGGACCAAGTCCTTATGGACATATGTGTGGAAGGAGCTCAATGGAAAAGAGACTCCAAAGGCAAGCCGATTTAATTAAGAGACTCCATCATCCCCACTAGTAACTGATCCAAAGTTACTATGGATCGGGCCATCATGATTCATAGCATCATGAATGGAGAGGAAGTAGAAGTTCATGAAGTTATCTCCCTTGAATTCTACAAAATAGCCGAAAAGTCCTCCACCATGGCAAGGCTAGCTTTTCCTCATCTTATTTGCCATCTATGTTACTCAGCTGGAGTTATCATAGAATGAGACATCCCTATTGAGGAGGATAAGCCCATCACTAAGAAGAGGATGGAACAAATAAGAGAGCCCACTCATGGATCCCAAGAGATGCATGAGGAAGCTCATCACCAAGAAATGCCAGAGATGCCTCAAAGGATGCACTTTCCTCCCAACAATCATTGGGAACAACTCAACACTTCTCTAGAAGATTTAAGTTACAATATGGATCAATTAAGGGTAGAACATCAAGAGCACTCCATCATTCTCCATGAAATTAGAAAAGATCAAAGAGCAATGAGGGAGGAGCAACAAAGGTAAGGAAGAGACATAGAAGAGCTCAAGGACATCATTGGTTCTTCAAGAAGAAAGCGCCACCATCAGTAAGGTGGACTCATTCCTTGTTCTTATTTCTCTATTATTTTTTTTCAATTTTTATGCTATATGTTTGTTTATGTTTTGTGTCTCTACTTCATGATCATCAGTATGTAGTAACTATGTCTTAAGGCTATGAATAATTCCATGAATCCTTCACCTCTCTTAAATGAAAAATGTTCCTAATTCAAAAGAACAAGAAGCACACGAGTTTCAAATTTATCCTTGAAATTAGTTTAATTATATTGATGTGGTGACAATACCTTTTGTTTTCTGAATGAATGCTTGAACAGTACATATTTTTTATCTTGTTGTTTATGGATGTTAAAATTGTTGGCTCTTGAATGAATGATGAACAAAGAGAAATGTTACTGATAATCTGAAAAAGCATAAATCTGATTCTTGAAGCAAGAAAAAGCAGTGAATAGCAAAAGCTTGCGAAAAAAAATTTTGGCAAAAAAAATAGAAAGAAAAAGAAAAAGCAAGCAGAAAAAGCCAATAGCCCTTAAAACCAAAAGGCAAGGGTAAAAAGGATCCAAGGCTTTGAGCATCAATGGATCGGAGGGCACAAGGAAAGAAAATCCAGGTCTAAGCGGCTAAATCAAGCTGTCCCTAACCATGTGCTTGTGGCATGCCGGTCCAAGTGAAAAGCTTGAGACTGAGTGGTTAAAGTCATGATCCAAAGCAAAAAGAGTGTGCTTAAGAACCCTGGACACCTCTAATTGAGGACTTTAGCAAAGCTGAGTCACAATCTGAAAAGGTTCACCCAGTCATGTGTCTGTGGCATTTATGTATCCGGTGGTAATACTGGAAAACAAAATGCTTAGGGCCACGGCCAAGACTCATAAAAGTAGTTGTGTTCAAGAATCAACATACTTAACTAGGAGAATCAATAACACTATCTGAAATTCTAAGTTCCCATAGATGCC
>NC_029772.3:73957590-73981208 GCF_000817695.3 Arachis duranensis | reverse complement strand
CTCATCTAATTAGAATTAATATTCATTGATATTTTGGGATTTATAGTATATTCTCTTCTTTTATCCTTTTTGATTTTTAGTTGCTTGGGGACAAGCAACAATTTAAGTTTGGTGTTGTGATGAGCGGATAATTTATATGCTTTCTGGCACTGTTTTTAGGTATTTTTTTAGTAGGATCTAGCTACTTTTAGGGATGTTTTCATTAGTTTTATGCTAAATTTACATTTCTGGACTTTACTATGAGTTTTTGTGTTTTTCTGTGATTTCAGGTATTTTCTGGCTGAAATTGAGGGACCTGAGCAAAACTCTGATAAGAAGGCTGACAAAGGACTGCTGATGCGGTTGGATTCTGACCTCCCTGCACTCGAAATGGATTTTCTGGAGCTCTGTTGTACCTCGAGTTTTAATACAATTACTACTATTTTCTATTCAATTCAGTTTATTCCTGTTCTAAGATATTCGTTGCACTTCAACATGATGAATGTGATGATCCGTGACACTCATCATCATTCTCACCTATGAACGCGTGACTGACAACCACCTCCGTTTTACCTTAGACCGAGCGCATATCTCTTGGATTCCTTAATCAGAATCTTCGTGGTATAAGCTAGAATTGATGGCGGCATTCATGAGAATCCGAAAAGTCTAAACCTTGTCTGTGCTATTCCGAGTAGGATTCAGGGATTGAATGACCGTGACGAGCTTCAAACTCGCGATTGTTGGGCGTGACATGACAGATGATTAGTCATGCCGTGACAGAGCATTTGGACCTTTTTTACTGAGAGGATGGGATGTAGCCATTGACAATGGTGATGCCCTACATACAGCTTGCCATGGAAAGGAGTAAGAAGGATTGAAGGAAGGCAGTAGGAAAGCAGAGATCGAACAGGGACAAAGCATCTCCATACACTTGTCTGAAATTCTCACCAATGATTTACATAAGTAATTCTATCTTTATTTTCTGTATATTTATTATTATTATTCGAAAACCATTATAATCATTTAAATCTGCCTAACTGAGATTTACAAGATGACCATAGCTTGGTTTATACCAACAATCTCCGTGGGATCGACCCTTACTCACGTAAGGTTTATTACTTGGATGACCCAGTGCACCTGCTGGTTAGTTGTGCGAAGTTGTGAAGAAAGTGTTGAGTTAGTAGATGCACATACCAAGTTGAATGCCATTATTAGAGATCACAATTTCATGCACCAAGTTTTTGAATTACAAGATTATCCCCATATTATCCTTTTGTGATGAGCGGATATTTTATACGCTTTTTGGGGGTAATTTCATGTAGATTTTAGTATGTTTTAGTTAGTTTTTAGTATAATTTTATTAGTTTTTAGGAAAAATTCATATTTCTGGACTTTACTATGAGTTTGTGTGTTTTTCTGTAATTTCAGGCATTTTTTGGCTAAAATTGAGGGAACTGAGCAAAAATCTGATTTAGGCTGAAAAAGGACAGCTGATGCTGTTGGATTTTGACCTTCCTGCATTCGGAATAGATTTTTTGGAGCTAGAGGAGTCCAATTGGCGTGCTCTCAATTGGGTTGGAAAGTAGACATCCAGGGCTTTCTAGCAATATATAATAGTTCATACTTTGCGTGAATATAGACGACATAAACTGGCGTTTAACGCCAGTTCCATGCTGTAGTCTGGCGTTCAGCGCCAGAAACAGATTGCAAGTTAGAGTTCAACGCCAGAAACAGGTTACAACCTGGTGTTCAACTCCAGAAACAGCCCAGGCACGTGAGAAGCTTAAGTCTCAGCCCCAGCACACACCAAGTGGGCCCCAGAAGTGGATTTCTGCATTATCCATCTTAGTTTACTCATTTTCTGTAAACCTAGGTTACTAGTTTAGTATTTAAACAACTTTTAGAGACTTAATTTGTATCTCAAAACATTTTAGATCTGAATTTTGTACTTTTTGATGGCATGAGTCTCTAAACTCCATTGTTGGGGTGAGGCGCTCTGTAGCGTCTCGATGAATTAATGCAATGATTTCTGTTTTCCATTCAAACACGCTTGTTCCTATCTAAGATGTTCATTCGCGCTTCACTATGAAGAAGGTGATGATCCGTGACACTCATCACCTTCCTCAATCCATGAACGTGTGCCTGACAACCACCTCCATTCTACATTAGATTGAATAAGTATCTCTTAGATTCCTTAATCAGAATCTTCGTGGTATAAGCTAGAATCCATTGGCAGCATCCTTGAGAATTCGGAAAGTCTAAACCTTGTCTGTGGTATTCCGAGTAGGATTCTGGGATTGGATGACTGTGACGAGCTTAAAACTCACGAGTGTTGGGCGTAGTGACAGACACAAAAGGATCAATGGATCTTATTCCGACATGATCGAGAACCGACAAATGATTAGCCGTGCTGAGACAGAGCATTTGGATCATTTTCACTGAGAGAATGGGAAGTAGCCATTGACAACGGCGATGCCCTACATACAGCTTGCCATGAAAGGAGCCTTGCATTTATGAAAGTGAGAAAGCATTATGTTGCAGGAATTCAGAGGACAAAGCATCTCCAAGACTCCAACATATTCTCCATTACTGCATAATAAGTATTTATTTCATGCTCTTTTACTTTTTACAATTAAAACTAAAAATTATTATTGATATTATATCTTGATTAAGAATAATAAGATAACCATAGCTTGCTTCAAGCCAACAATCTCCGTGGGATTCGACCCTTACTCACGTAAGGTATTACTTGGACGACCCAGTGCACTTGCTGGTTAGTTGTGCGGATTGCAAAAGTGTGATTGCAATTTCGTGCACCAAGTTTTTAGCGCCGTTGCCGGGGATTGTTTGAGTTTGTACAACTGACGGTGAATCTTGTTGCTTGGATTAAGAAAAATTTATCTTTTTAGTTTAGAGTCACTAGAATTGCATTTTCTATTATTGCTTTTTAAAAATTTTTCTTCAAAAAATTTTATTTTTCTTTATTAATTGTTAGTGTCTTGTTGTAAGTTTGGTGTCAATTGCATGCTTGTCTTTGTCTTTCAATTTTCGAATTGCATGCTCTTTATGTTTCCTTGATCTTCAAATTGTTCTTGTCAATTTTTCTTGTTTAATCTTTGGTTTTTCCTATTCTCTGTGTTTTTCGTGTTTTCCTTGTGAATTTTCAAAATATTTATTTTTAGTTATTAAAAATACCTCTTTAAAACACGTTACATTTATAGCTCAATTGGCTAGAGCGTTGGTTTATGTTCTTGGTAATTGGGCATCTTCTTTTTAAAATCTTTTTCAAAAATAATTTTTCTTTGATTGAATCTTGTGCCAAACTTTAAGTTTGGTGTTCTCTTGTCAATTTTCTTTAATTTTCAAAAATTTAATTTGGTTTTCAAAAAAATTTTAAGTTTGGTGTCCCTTGGTGTTTTCCCTCCAAAATTTTCGAAAGCAAGGAACATTAGATGTAAAAATTTTAAGTCTTGTGTCTTTTGTGTGTTTTTCTCTTTCATCATAAAATTCAAAAATAAAAAAATTATCTTCTCTAACTATTTTCAAGCAAATTTTTCGAAATTTTCTATAAAAATTCAGATTTCAATTTCAAAAATTTTCAAAATATTATCCTTTTACGATAAAAAAATCACATATTTTTTCAAAATATCCTAACCACTTTTTCTCTCCACATTTTTTCGAAAATTTTTAAAATATATTTTTTTAATTTTATTTTTATTTTTTATTTTATTTTATTATTTCGAAAATTACTTTTTTATTATAAAATAAATAAAATAAATCCACATCATCTCCCTTTCTCCATCATGGACCTAAGTGGAAATGAACAGTCCAGAAGGACTCTGGGGTCATATGCCAACCCTACTACTGCTTCATATGGGAGCAGTATCTGTATACCCTCCATCGGAGTTAGTAGCTTTGAGTTTAATCCTTAGCTCATTATCATGGTGTAGCAAAGTTGCCAGTATTCCGGTCTTCCACAGGAAGAACCTACAGAGTTTCTAGCATAGTTTTTACAAATTGCTGATATAGTACATGATAAGGAAATAGATCAGGATGTCTACAGATTATTATTGTTTTCATTTGCTGTAAAAGACCAAGCTAAGAGGTGGTGAAATAACCAACCTAAGGACAGCATAAAGACATGGAAACAGCTGTCAAAAAAATTCCTGAATCACTATTTTCCTCCAAAATGGATGACACAGCTAAGGCTGAGCATCCAAGGCTTCAAACAAGGAGATAATGAATCCCTTTATGATTCCTGGGAGAGATACAGAGAGTTGCTAAGAAAATGCCCCCTCTGAAATATTTTCAGAGTGGGTGCAGTTAGACATCTTTTATTATGGGCTTACAGAGAAAGCTCAGATTTCTCTAGACCACTCATCTGGTGGATCTATACACATGAGAAAGACAATTGAAGAAGCTCAAGAGCTCATTAATACAGTTGCCAGAAATCAGCATCTGTATCTAAGCAGTGAACCTTCCATGAAAGAAGAGGCTAAAACAGTAACTGCTGAACTAAGTCCTGTAGAACAAGTTACTGAATTCAATAAGCAATTAGATTTTCTAACAAAATAGCTAGCCGAATTCAATGAGATATTGCAAGAAACAAGAATGGCTAATATGAATATGGAAGTGCAGTTGAAGCAAATAGAACAGCAATTGTCAAAACAAATAACAGAAGAGTGCCAAGCAGTTCAACTAAAAGTAGAAAAACATTAAATACCTCACTTCAAGGTAGCAGGAAGCCAAGAAATGAACAAACTGCTACCTAAATTCCCCCTAAGGACAGTCAAAGCCCAGAGAGGAATAATTCTGGCGCTCAAACGCCAGAAAAGGGGGTGGAAAGCTGGTGTTGAATGCCCAACCCATGCTCAGTCCTGGCATTCAACGCCAGAAACAGGCAAGGAATTGGCATTGAACGCCCAAAGGAAGCACCATTCTGGCATTCAGATGCCAGAAACAGGTAAGGAGTTGGCGTCTAACGCCACTCCAGCTTCCACCCCTGGCATTCAAATGCCAGTGGGAGATCAGACACATACAAGTGCTGATAGCAACCCATCTAAAAAGGCTTCTCAACCCACATCTGTAGGTAATAAACCTGCAGCAACTAAGGTTGAGGAATACAAAGCCAAAATGCCTTATCCTCAGAAATTCTGCCAAGTGGAATATGATAAGCAATTCGCCCACTTTGCAGACTATCTCAGGACTCTTGAAATAAAGATTCTGTTTGCAGAGGCACTTGAGTAAATACCCTCTTATGCTAAGTTCATGAAAGAGATCTTATGTCATAAGAAGGATTGGAGGGAAACTGAAAAAGTTTACCTCACTGAAGAATGCAGTGTAGTCATTCTGAAAAGCTTACCTGAGAAGCTTAAAGATCCTGGAAGCTTTACGATACCATGCACATTAGAGGGTACTTGTACCAAGCAAGCTTTATGTGATCTTGGGGCAAGTATCAACCTAATACCTGCATCTAGTATCAGAAAGCTTGGTTTAACTGAAGAAGTCAAACCAACCCGGATATGTCTCCAACTTGCTGATGGCTCTATTAAATACCCATCAGGCATGATTGAAGAGATGATTGTCAAGGTTGGGCCATTTGCCTTTCCCACTAACTTTGTGGTGCTGGAAATGGAGGAGCACAAGAGTGCAACTCTCATTCTAGGAAGACCTTTCCTAGCAACTGGACGAACCCTCATTGACGTCCAAAAAGGGGAATTAACCCTGGGAGTCAATGAGGATGAGTTTAAGTTGAATGTTGTCAAAGCTATGCAGCATCCAGACACCCCAAATGACTGCATGAGCATTGATATTATTGACTCTATGGTAAAAGAGGTCAATATGACTGAGAGTCTCGAATCAGAGCTGGAGGAACCAGAGAGAATAATAGAACCTCTAAAAATCCCTCAGGAAGAGGAGAAACCTCCCAAACCAAAGCTCAAACCATTACCACCATCCCTGAAATATGCATTTCTGGGAGAACGTGATACCTTTCTTGTAATCATAAGCTCTACCTTAGAGCCACAGGAAGAGGAAGCACTAATTTAAGTGCTAAGGACACACAAGACAGCTCTTGGGTGGTCCATCAGTGATCTTAAGGGCATTAGCCCAGCCAGATGCATGCACAAGATCCTATTAGAGGGTGATGCTAAGCCAGTAGTTCAACCACAGAGGCGGCTGAATCCAGCCATGAAGGAGGTGCTGCAGAAGGAGGTCACTAAATTACTAGAGCCTGGGATCATTTATCCTATCTCTGACAGCCCATGGATAAGCCCTGTCCAAGTCGTCCCTAAGAAGGGTGGCATGACAGTGGTTCATAATGAAAAAATGAACTGGTTCCTATAAGAACAGTTACAGAGTGGCGTATGTGTATTGATTACAGAAGGCTCAATACAGCTACCAAAAAAGATCATTTTCCTTTACCATTCATAGACCAGATGCTAGAAAGACTAGCAGGTCATGAATACTACTGTTTCCTGGATGGATATTTAGGTTATAATCAAATTGCAGTAGATACCCAGGATGAAGAGAAAATAGCATTCACATGTCCATCTAGAGTATTTGCATACAGAAGGATGCCATTTGGTCTGTGCAATGCACCTGCAACCTTCCAAAGGTGCATGCTATCTATTTTCTCTGATATGGTGGAAAAATTTTTGGAAGTCTTCATGGATGACTTTTCAGTATTTGGAGACTCATTCAGCTCCTGTCTTGACCATCTAGCACTTGTTCTAAAGAGGTGCCAAGAGACTAACCTGGTTTTAAACTGGGAGAAATGTCATTTTATAGTGATTGAAGGAATTGTCCTTGGGCACAAAATTTTGAACAAGGGAATAGAGGTGGATCAAGCTAAGGTAGAGGTAATTAAAAAACTACCACCACCTACCAATGTTAAGGCAATCAGAAGCTTTTTGGGGCATGCAGGATTCTATAGGTGGTTTATAAAAGATTTTTCAAAAATTGCAAAACCTCTGAGTAATCTGCTAGCTACTGACATGCCATTTATCTTTGATAAGGAGTGTCTACAGGCGTTTGAGACTCTGAAAGCTAAGGTGGTCACAGCACCAGTCATCTCTGCACCAGAATGGACATTACCATTTGAATTAATGTGTGATGCCAGTGATCATGCCATTGGTGCAGTGTTGGGACAGAGGCATGACAAGCTTTTGCACGTCATTTATTATGCCAGCGGTGTTCTAAATGATGCGCAGAAGAACTACACAACCACAGAAAAAGAATTGCTTGCAGTGGTTTTTGCCATTCACAAGTTCAGATCCTATTTAGTAGGATCAAAAGTGATTGTGTACACTGACCATGCTGCTCTTAAATATCTACTCACAAAGCAGGATTCAAAACCCAGGCTCATAAGATGGGTGTTGCTTCTGCAAGAGTTTGATATAGAAATAAGAGACAGAAAAGGAACAGAGAACCAAGTAGCAGATCACCTATCCCGAATAGAACCAGTAGAAGGGACGTCCCTCCCTCTTACTGAGATCTCTGAAACCCTTCCGGATGAGCAATTTTTTGCCATTAAGGAAGCACCATGGTTTGCAGAACTTCATGATAGTGACTCTGACAAAAAGTTCATTGTTAATGGGCAAGGAGTCAAGCATTATCTTGTAGGAAATATTGAGCAAGAAAGCTCAAGACTGAGACTGGATTAAAGCTCAGTAATAGTCCAGCTAAAGACATTAAAGAAGCACTTATTGGGAGGCAACCCAATCTTTATTTATTTATATTTCTATTGTTCTCTTATGTTTTTATTAGGTTTATGATCATGTGGAGTCACAAAACAATTGCAAAAATTAAAAACAGAATAAAAAAACAGTAGAAGAAAGAGCACACCCTGGAGGAAGAGCTGTCTGGCATTTAAATGCCAGAAATGTACATCTGTCTGGCATTTAACGCCAGAAACAAGACCAGGCTGGCGTTCAACGCCAGAAACAAGCATCAGGCTGGCGTTGAACGCCAAAAACAAGCTACATTTGGGCGTTTAACGCCAGAAACAAGTAGTAGTCTGGCGTTAAACACCAGGATTGTACTAAGAGGGCGTTCTACACACCTAAATGGTGCAGGGACGAGAAATACTTGACACCTCAGGATCTATGGATCCCACAGGATCCCCACCTACCTCGCCATTAAAATTCAAACCATTCCCTCCCCAAACCCACCCATTCACACACCTCCATCTCCCCAACTTCTCCTTCTACTCCCTTTTTTCTTCTTTTTGCTCAAGGGCGAGCAATATTCTAAGTTTGGTGTGGTAAAAGCATAGCTTTTTTGTTTTTCCATAACCATTGATGGCACCTAAGGCCAGAGAAACCTCATGAAAGAGGTAAGGGAAGGTAATTGCTTCCACCTCAAGGGTCCAAAGCTCAGTAGTAGAGCATTTGACTACACATCAGGAGAGCCCACTCATGGACCTCAACAAAAGCATGAGGAATTCCCTCATAAAGAATTTCCTGAGATACCTCAGGGGATACATTTTTCTCCACACGATTATTGGGAGCAACTAAGGATAGGAGCACCAAAATTACTAGGGATCAAGCAACAGAGGCAAGAAAGGGACATAGAAGAGCTCAAGAGCACCTTTGGATCTTCAAGAAGAAGACGCTACCCTCATTAAGGTGGACTCATTCCTTAATCTCCTTGCTCTTATTTTTCTATTTTTCGATTTTATGCTATATGTTTATCTATGTTTTGAGTCTTTACTACATGATCATTAGTATTTAGTAACTATGTCTTAAGGCTATAAATAATTCCATGAATCCTTCACCTTTCTTAAATGAAAAATGTTTTTAATACAAAAGAACAAGAAGTACATGAGTTTCGAATTCATCCTTGAAATTAGTTTAATTATATTGATGTGGTGGCAATACTTTTCGTTTTCTGAATGAATGCTTGAACAGTGCACATTTTTTATCTTGTTATTTATGAATGTTAAAATTGTGAGGAACAAAGAAAAATGTTATTGATAATCTGAAAAATCATAAAATTGATTCTTGAAGCAAGAAAAAGCAGTGAAAAAAAATTTGGTGAAAAAAAAAGAGAGAAAAAGGAAGCAGAAAAAGCCAATAGCCCTTAAAACCAAAAGGCAAGGGTAAAAAGGATCCAAGGCTTTGAGCATCAATGGATAGGAGGGCCCAAGGAAATAAATCCAGGCCTAAGCGGCTAAATTAAGCTGTCCCTAACCATGTGCTTGTGGCATGCAGGTCCAAGTGAAAAGCTTAAGACTGAGTGGTTAAAGTCGTGATCCAAAGCAAAAGAGTGTGCTTAAGAACTCTGGACATCTCTAATTGGGGACTTTAGCAAAGCTAAGTCACAATCTGAAAAGGTTCACCCAGTTATGTGTCTGTGGCATTTATCTATCCGATGGTAATACTGGAAAACAAAGTGCTTAGGACCACGGCCAAGACTCATAAAGTAGCTATGTTCAAGAATCAACGTACTAAACTAGGAGAATCAACAACACTATCTGAATTCTGAGTTCCTATAGATGCCAATTATTCTAAACTTCAAAGGATAAAGTGAGATGCCAAAACTGTTCAGAAGCAAAAAGCTACTAGTTCCGCTCATCTAATTAGAACTAAGTTTCATTGATATTTTGGAATTTATAGTATATTCTATTCTTTTTATCCTACTTGATTTTCAGTTGCTTAGGGAAGAGCAACAATTTAAGTTTGGTGTTGTGATGAGCGGATAATTTATACGCTTTTTGGCATTGTTTTTAGGTAGTTTTTAGTAGGTTCTAGCTACTTTTTAGTATGTTTCTATTAGTTTTCATGAAAAATTCATATTTCTGGACTTTACTATGAGTTTGTGTATTTTTCTGTAATTTCAGGTATTTTCTGGCTGAAATTGAGGGAGCTGAGCAAAAATTTGATTTAGGCTGAAAAAGGACTGCTGATGCTGTTGGATTCTGACCTCCCTGCACTCGGAATGGATTTTTTAGAGCTTTAGGAGTCCAATTGGCGCGCTCTCAATTGGGTTAGAAAGTAGACATCCAGGGATTTCCAGCAATATATAATAGTCCATACTTTGCACGAGGATAAACGACGTAAACTGGCGTTTAACACCAGTTCCATGTTGCATTCTGGCGTTCAGCGCCAGAAACAGGTTGCAAGTTGGAGTTAAACACCAGAAACAGGTTACAGCCTGATGTTTAACTCCAGAAACAGCCCAGGCACGTGAGAAGCTTCACATTTTAGATCTGAATTTTATACTCTTTGATGGCATGAGTCTCTAAACTCCATTGTTGGGGGTGAGGAGCTCTGCAGCGTCTCGATAAATTAATGCAATTATTTCTGTTTTCCATTCAAACACGTTTGTTCCTGTCTAAGATGTTCATTCGTGCTTCACTATGAAAAAGGTGATGATCCGTGACACTCATCACCTTCCTCAATCCATGAACGTATGCTTGACAACCACCTCTGTTCTACATTAGATTGAATGAGTATCTCTTAGATTCCTAAATCAGAATCTTCGTGGTATAAGCTAGAACATTTTGGCGGCCACTCTTGAGGATCCGGAAAATTTAAACCTTGTCTGTGGTATTCCGAGTAGGATTCAAGGATTGAATGGCTGTGACGAGTGTAACGGCCTAGCCCCAAAGAAACGGCGCTTTTTTGGGATCAAACGGAATTTTTACAGAATTTTTAGGAATTTCTATGCATATAAGCACCTCCACTGCACAGGTGCTGCGTCATCAAGCTGCTGAGTCTGCAGCTTGATTGCACAGGACACCTCTCCTAATCTACGAAGGCACGTATCGAAGAGTTGCGTTTTTGAGCCACTTCGGGCCCGAATTTCAAAATTCTGATTTTTGTGGTTAGTCTCTATGCGACGAGCCAGTCACGAATTTCGAGAGAAAAATTATATTAATATAATATTCATATATTATTATTTTATTCAGAATATTATATTATTATCTTCTCTACTGTGATTAATGTTGATCTATGTTTATTAATATAATAACTGAGCTAGAAATCTACCGGTAACGGATAATACCGGCATTCTTAGATGAACTTAGCACTGCTAATGCTTCATCATATATCTTTTATTCTTATGATTATCCAGTTACTAGTGTCATTTACACTAAGTAACTTTACGTTTATCCATTAGCAGTGTAATTACTTAAGTTCTAATACATCTAGCTTTAGTAATTATCCTTTTCTGATATATTTTGACAAGTAACTTTTGGATAATCATCATCCAAAAGCCACGGCCTCCCTTGGACAGCTTGGCTATCATTTTTGTTCTTGGAAAAGCTTAGAACACCATGAAAGAAAACCATGAAGCTTCCATGAACACCTGAGCTTCTTTCTCCGTTCTTTCTCAAACCGAAACCCCTATCAAAAATATAATCTTACCAAAGTGTTCACCTCTTCCTCCTCTTCATTTCTATGTCACTTTTCATGGAGTAAATCAAGGTATGAAGGCTGCTCCTCCTCCTTGAATATTCGGCCATGGTGGTTCCTCTACTATCACTCCGGCAGAAAAAGGGGACGAGGAAGAAGAAGATCTAGAGGAAGATCCTAACTTCATAGTTATCTCCTCTGACAGCGATGACGATGAGCCAGGCGAGGCGCCAGCAGGCGAGCATCACCATTCGCCCGGTGGTTTTTCGTGAGGCACTCTGGACCAGGATTGAGGAGACTTTTTGAGACGCCTAGTCTAACTTCAGTACATTAGAGTGTCTCCCTCACTTTTGTTAGCATGATTAGAGGGAATAGGCATATCATAGAGTTAGGCTAGCCTGGGTGCCATCTTAGGGGCTTTTGGTCAAGCCAGGCCCTAAGGTGTCTTATGTACATATATGTACATACTATATGAGCCACTGACTTAGGGGTGCTGTACTATAGCTCTATGCTTATATAACTGAGCCACTTCTGTAACATGATGTATATTATAGTGTGTTGTTCCATATTCTGTTATCTTTTGTTTTACGTATGTGAATGTTTAATTATCCCTTGATATATGGTAGGTATGCGACTTTAAATTATTCTTGTTTTAAAAAAAATTACTTGTAAAATTCACGGTGTTTTAACAACGTACAGGCTTATATTTATTAATTAATAATACAAAAAAGAAAAACAAGTTGGTAACATTCAATTTCTAGTATGATTTTAGACATGCTAGAAGTTGGGTCGTTACAATTATTGTAAGGCCCACATCGGTTGGGGAGGAGAACAAAGCATGCCTTATAAGGGTGTGGATACCTCTCCCTAGCATGACGCGTTTTGACGAGTGAGTGTGGGGGGCTTCGGCTATCATCCCTATCATCAAAGGCAAAACTGAGAGGCCTTATGTGCCAAAGCGGACAATATCGTGCTAGCGGGTGGTCAGGGCTATTACAGATGGTATCAGAGCCGGAACCCAGATCGATGTGCCAGCAAGGGCGCTGGGCTCCCTTAGGGGGTGGATTGTAAGGCCCACATCGGTTGGGGAGGAGAACAAAGCATGCCTTATAAGGGTGTGGATACCTCTCTCTAGCATGACGCGTTTTGACGAGTGAGTGTGGGGGGCTTCGGCTATCATCCCTATCGTCAAAGGCAAAACCGAGAGATCTTGTGTGCCAAAGCGGACAATATCATGCTAGCGGGTGGTCTGGGCTATTACAACGAGCTTCAAACTCGCGATTGTTGGGTGTGATGACAAACGCAAAAGAATAAATGGATTCTATTCTGACATGATCGAGAACCAACAGATGATTAGCCGTGTTGTGACAAAGCATTTGGACCATTTTCACTGAGAGGATGGGAAGTAGCCATTGACAACGGTGACGCCCTACATACAGCTTGCCATGGAAGGAGCCTTGCATGTTTGAAAGTGAGGAAGCATTATGTTATAGGAATTCAGAAGACAAAGCATCTCCAAAACTTCAACATATTCTCCATTACTGCATAATAAGTATTTATTTCATGCTCTTTTACTTTTTACAATTAAAACTAAAAATTATTATTGATATTAAATCCTGACTAAGAGTTACAAGATAACCATAGCTTGCTTCAAGCCAACAATCTCCGTGGGATCGACCCTTACTCATGTAAGGTATTACTTGGACGACCCAGTGCACTTGCTGGTTAGTGGTACGAGTTGTGAAAAGTGTGATTTGCAATTTCGTGCACCAAGTTTTTGTGAAAACTTGGTGCAGAAAATTTCAATCACACTTTTACAATCCGCACAACTAACCAGCAAGTGCACTGGGTCGTCCAAGTAATAGCTTACGTGAGTAAGGGTCGAATCCCACGGAGATTGCTGGCTTGAAGCAAGCTATGGTTATCTTATTATTCTTAGTCAAGATATAATATCAATAATAATTTTTAGTTTTAATTGTAAAAAGTAAAAGAGCATGAAATAAATACTTATTATGCAGTAATGGAGAATATGTTGGAGTCTCGGAGATGCCTTATCCTCTGAATTCGTGCAACATAATGCTTTCTCACTTTCATAAATGCAAGGCTCCTTCCATGGTAAGCTGTATGTAGGGCATCACTGTTGTCAATGGCTACTTCCCATCCTCTCAGTGAAAATGGTCCAAATGCTCTGTCACAGCACGGCTAATCATCTGTCGGTTCTCGATCATGTCGGAATAAGATCCATTGATCCTTTTGCGTCTCTCACTATGCCCAACACTCACGAGTTTTAAGCTCGTCACAGTCATCCAATCCGAAAATCCTACTCAGAATACCACAGACAAGGTTTATACTTTCTGGATTCTCAAGGATGCTGCCAATGGATTCTAGCTTATACCATGAAGATTTTGATTAAGGAATCTAAGAGATACTCATTCAATCTAATGTAGAATGGAGGTGGTTGTCAGGCACACGTTCATGGATTGAGGAAGGTGATGAATGTCACGGGTCATCACCTTCTTCATAGTGAAGCGCGAATGAACATCTTAGATAGGAACAAGCATGTTTGAATGGAAAACAGAAATCATTGCATTAATTCATCGAGACGCTGCAGAGCTCCTCACCTCCAACAATGGAGTTTAGAGACTCATGCCATCAAAAAGTACAAAATTCAGATCTAAAATGTCATGAGATACAAAATAAGTCTCTAAAAGTTGTTTCAATACTAAACTAGTAGCCTTGGTTTACAGAAAATGAGTAAACTAAGATGAATAGTGCAGAAATCCACTTCTGGGGCCCACTTGGTGTGTGCTGGGGCTGAGACTTAAGCTTCCCACGTGCCTGGGCTGTTTCTGGAGTCGAACGCCAGGTTGTAACCTGTTTCTGGCGTTGAACTCCAACTTGCAACCTGTTTCTGGCGCTGAATACCAGACTTCAACATGGAACTGGCGTTAAACGCCAGTTTACATCGTCTATCTTCGCGCAAAGTATGAACTATTATATATTGCCGGAAAGCCCTGGATGTCTACTTTCCTGTAGCTCCAAAAAATCCATTCCGAGTGTAGGGAGGTCAGAATCCAACAACATCAGCAGTCCTTTTTCAGCCTGAATCAGATTTTTGCTCAGCTCCCACAATTTCAGCCAGAAAATACCTGAAATTATAGAAAAATACACAAACTCAAAGTAAAGTCTAGAAATATGAATTTTTCTTAAAAACTCATAAAAATATACTAAAAAATAACTAGAACTTACTAAAAACTTCCTAAAAATAATGCCAAAAAGCGTATGAATTATCCGCTCATCACAACACCAAACTTAAATTGTTTCTTGTCCACAAGCAACTGAAAATCAAACAGGATAAAAAGAATAGACTATACTATAAATTCCAAAATATCAATGAAGCTTAGTTCTAATTAGATGAGCGAGACTAGTAGCTTTTTGCTTCTGAACAGTTTTGGCATCTCACTTTATCCTTTGAAGTTTAGAATGATTGGCATCTATAGGAACTCAGAATTCAGATAGTGTTATTGATCCTCCTAGTTTAGTATGTTGATTCTAGAACACAGCTACTTTCTGAGTCTTGGTCGTGGCCCTAGGCACTTTGTTTTCCAGTATTACCACCGGATACATAAATGCCACGGACACATAACTGGGTGAACCTTTTCAGATTTTGACTTAGCTTTGCTAAAGTCCCCAATTAGAGGTGTCCAGAGTTCTTAAGCACACTCTTTTGCTTTGGTTCATGACTTTAACCACTCAGTCTCAAGCTTTTCATTTGGACCTGCATGCCACAAGCACATGGTTAGGGACAGCTTGATTTAGCCGCTTAGGCCTAGATTTATTTCCTTGTGCCCTCCTATCCATTGATGCTCAAAGCCTTGGATCCTTTTTACCCTTGTCTTTTGGTTTTAATGTCTATTGGCTTTTTTTTCTTGTTTTTCTTTTTCTTTTATTTTTTTCTTTTATTTTTTTGTTTTTTTTTGTTTTTTTGCAAGCTTTTTATTCACTGCTTTTTCTTGCTTCAATAGTCAATTTCATGATTTTTCAGATTGTCAATAACATTTCTCTTTGTTCATTATTCTTTCAAGAGCCAACAATTTTAACATTCATAAACAACAAGATAAAAAATATGCACTATTCAAACATTCATTCAGAAAACAAAAAGTATTGCCACCACCTCAATATAATTAAACTAATTTCAAGGATGAATTCGAAACTCATGTACTTCTTGTTCTTTTGTATTAGAAACATTTTTCATTTAAGAGAGGTGAAAGATTCATGGAATTATTCATAGCCTTAAGACATAGTTACTAAATACTAATGATCATGTAGTAAAGACTCAAACATAGACAAACATATAGCATAAAACCGAAAAACAGAGAGATAAGAACAAGGAAGTTAAGGAATGAATCCACCTTAGTGAGGGTGGCGCCTTTTTCATGAAGGACCAATGGTGTTCTTAAGCTCCTCCATGTTTTTGAGCTCTTCTATGTCTCTTCCTTGCCTCTGTTGCTTGATCCCTAGTGATTTTGGTGCTCCTATTCTTAATTGCTCCCAATAATTGGGTGGAGGAAAATGTATCCCCTGAGGTATCTCAGGGATTTCTTGATGAGAGAATTCCTCATGCTCTTGTTGAGGTCCATGAGTGGGCTCTATTGATGTGTAGTCAAATACTCTAATACTGAGCTATGGACCCTTGAGATGAATCTCTCCATCTCCCATGACTCAAAGGTGGAAGCAATTGCCTTCCCTTTCCTCTTTCTTGAGGTTTCTCTGGCCTTAGGTGCCATCAATGGTTATGGAAAAACAAAAAAGCTATGTTTTTACCACACCAAACTTAGAATATTGCTCACCCTCGAGCAAAAGAAGAAAGAAGGGAGTAGAAGGAGAAGGGAAGGAGATGGAGGTGTGTAAATGGGTGGGTTTGGGAAGGGAATTATTTGAAATTGAATGGTGATGAGTGGATAATTTATACGCTTTTTGGCATTGTTTTTAGTATGTTTTTAGTATGTTTTAGTTAGTTTTTATTATATTTTTATTAGTTTTTAGTTAAAATTCACTTTTCTGGACTTTACTATGAGTTTGTGTGTTTTTTTGTGATTTCAGGTANGTTGTTGGATTCTGACCTCCCTGCACTCAAAGTGGATTTTCTGGAGCTACAGAAGCCCAATTGGCACGCTCTCAATTGTGTTGGAAAGAAGACATCCTGGGCTTTCCAGCAATGTATAATAGTCCATACTTTGCGCGAGGATAAACGACGTAAACTGGCATTTAACGCCAGTTCCATGTTGCATTCTGGCGTTCAGCACCAGAAACATGTTGTAAGTTGGAGTTAAACGCCAGAAACAGGTTACAGCCTGATGTTTAACTCCAGAAACAGCCCAGGCATGTGAGAATCTTAAGTCTCAGCCCCAGCACACACCAAGTGGGCCCCAGAAGTGGATTTCTGCACTATCCATCTTAGTTTACTCATTTTCTGTAAACCTAGGTTACTAGTTTAGTATTTAAACAACTTTTAGAGAATTATTTTGTAACTCATGACATTTTAGATCTGAATTTTAAACTCTTTGACGGCATGAGTCTCTAAACTCCATTGTTGGGGGTGAGGAGCTCTGTAGCATCTCGATAAATTAATGCAATTATTTCTGTTTTCCATTCAAACACGCTTGTTCCTGTCTAAGATGTTCATTCGCGCTTCACTATGAAAAAGGTGATGATCCGTGACACTCATCACCTTCCTCAATCCATGAATGTATGCTTGACAACCACCTCCATTCTACATTAGATTGAATGAGTATCTCTTAGATTCCTAAATCAGAATCTTCGTGGTATAAGCTAGAACATTTTGGCGGCCACTCTTGAGGATCCAGAAAATTTAAACCTTGTCTGTGGTATTCTGAGTAGGATTCAAGGATTGAATGGCTGTGACGAGTGTAAAGGCCTAGCCCCGAAGAAACGGCGTTTTTTTGGGATCAAACGGAATTTTTACAGAATTTTTAGGAATTTCTATGCATATAAGCACCTCCACTGCACAAGTGCTACGTCATCAAGCTGCTGAGTCAGCAGCTTGATTGCACAGGACACCTCTCCTAATCTAAGAAGGCACGTAGCGAAGAGTTGCGTTTTTGAGCCACTTCGGGCCCGAATTTCAAAATTCTGATTTCTGTCGTTAGTCTCTATGTGACGAGCCGGTTACGAATTTCGAGAGAAAAATTATATTAATATAATATTCATATATTATTATTTTATTCAGAATATTATATTATTATCTTCTCTTATTTACACTAAGTAACTCAACGTTTATCCATTAGCAGTGTAATTACTTAAGTTCTAATAAATCTAGCTTTAGTAATTATCCTTTTATGAGATATTTTGACAAGTAACTTTTGGATAATCATCATCCAAAAGCCACGGCCTCCCTTGGACAGCTTAGGCTATTATTTTTGTTCTTGGAAAAGCTTAGAACACCATGAAAGAAAACCATGAAACTTCCATGAACACCTGAGCTTCTTTCTCCGTTCTTTCTCAAACCGGAACCCCTATCAAAAATCTAATCTTACCAAAGTGTTCACCTCTTCCTCCTCTTCATTTCTATGTCACTTTTCATGGAGTAAATAACCTCTTTCTCCCGATTGTATTTTGTTTGGTAGCTATCCTTTTAATTGAAGATTCGGCCATGGTGGTTCCTCTGCTATCACTCCGGCAGAAGAAGAGGACGAGGAAGAAGAAGATCCAGAGGAAGATCCTAACTTCATAGTTATCTCCTCTGACAGCGATGACGATGACCCAGGCGAGGCGCCAGCAGGCGAGCATCACCATTCGCCCGGTGGTTTTCCGTGAGGTACTCTGGACCAGGATTGAGGAGACTTTTTGAGACGCCTAGTCTAACTTCAGTACATTAAAGTGTCTCCCTCACTTTTGTTAGCATGATTAGAGGGAATAGGCATATCATAGAGTTAGCCTAGCCTGGGTGCCAGCTTAGGGGCTTTTGGTCAGGCCAGGCCCTGGGGCGTCTTATGTACATATATGTACATGCTATATGAGTCACTGACTTAGGGGTGCTGTACTATAGCTCTATGCTTATATAACTGAGCCACTTCTGTAACATGATGTATATTATAGTGTGTTGTTCCATATTCTGTTATCTTTTGTTTTATGTATGTGAATATTTAATTATCCCTTGATATATGGTAGGTATACGACTTTAAATTATTCTTGTTTTAAAAAAAATTTACTTGTAAAATTCGCGGTGTCTTAACAACGTACAGGCTTATATTTATTAATTAATAATACAAAAAAGAAAAACAAGTTGGTAACATTCAATTTCTTGTATGATTCTAGACATGCTAGAAGTTGGGTTGTTACAATTATTGTAAGGCCCACATCGGTTGGGGAGGAGAACGAAGCATGCCTTATAAGGGTGTGGATACCTCTCCCTAGCATGACGCGTTTTGACGAGTGAGTGTGGGGGGCTTCGGCTATCATCTCTATCGTCAAAGACAAAACCGAGAGGCCTTGTGTGCCAAAGCGGACAATATCGTGCTAGCGGGAGGTCTGGGCTATTACAGATGGTATCAGAGCCGGAACCCAGATCGATGTGCTAGCGAGGGCACTGGGCTCCCTTAGGTGGGTAGATTGTAAGGCCCACATCGGTTGGGGAGGAGAACGAAGCATGCCTTATAAGGGTGTGGATACCTCTCCCTAGAATGACGCGTTTTGACGAGTGAGTGTGGGGGCCTTCGGCTATCATCCCTATCGTCAAAGGCAAAACCGAGAGGCCTTGTGTGCCAAAGCGGACAATATCGTGCTAGCGGGTGGTCTAGGCTATTACAACGAGCTTCAAACTCGCAATTGTTGGGTGTGACAAACGCAAAAGAATTAATGGATTCTATTCCGACATGATCGAGAACCAACAGATGATTAGTCGTGCTGTGACAGAGCATTCGGACCATTTTCACTGAGAGGATGGGAAGTAGCAATTGACAACGGTGACGCCCTACATACAGCTTGCCATGGAAGGAGCCTTGCATGTTTGAAAGTGAGGAAGCATTATGTTACATGAATTCAGAAGACAAAGCATCTCCAAAACTCCAACATATTCTCCATTACTGCATAATACGTATTTATTTCATGATCTTTTACTTTTTACAATTAAAACTAAAAATTATTATTGATATTAAATCCTGACTAAGAGTTACAAGATAACCATAGCTTGCTTCAAGCCAACAATCTCCGTGGGATCGACCATAACTCACGTAAGGTATTACTTGGACGACCCAGTGCACTTGCTGGTTAGTGGTACGAGTTGTGAAAAGTGCGATTTGCAATTTCGTGCACCAAGTTTTTGCGAAAACTTTGTGAACGAAATTTCAATCACACTTTTACAATCCGCACAACTAACCAGCAAGTGCACTAGGTCGTCCAAGTAATACCTTACGTGAGTAAGGGTCGAATCTCACGGAGATTGCTGGCTTGAAGCAAGCTATGGTTATCTTATTATTCTTAGTCAGGATATAATATCAATAATAATTTTTAGTTTTAATTGTAAAAAGTAAAAGAGCATGAAATAAATACTTATTATGCAGTAATGGAGAATATATTGGAGTCTCGGAGATGCTTTATCCTCTGAATTCCTGCAACATAATGCTTTCTCACTGTCATAAATGCAAGGCTCCTTCCATGGTAAGCTGTATGTAGGGCATCACCGTTGTCAATGGCTACTTCCGATCCTCTCAGTGAAAATGGTCCAAATGCTCTGTCACAGCACGGCTAATCATCTGTCGGTTCTCGGTCATGTCGGAATAAGATCCATTGATCCTTTTGCGTCTGTCACTACGCCCAACACTCATGAGTTTTAAGCTCGTCACAGTCATCCAATCCAAAAATCCTACTCAGAATACCACAGACAAGGTTTAGACTTTTTGGATCCTCAAGGATGCTGCCAATGGATTCTAGCTTATACCACGAAGATTCTGATTAAGGAATCTAAGAGATACTCATTCAATCTAATGTAGAATGGAGGTGGTTGTCAGGCACACGTTCATGGATTGAGGAAGGTGATGAGTGTCACGGATCATCACCTTCTTCATAGTGAAGCGCGAATGAACATCTTAGATAGGAACACGCGTGTTTGAATGGAAAACAAAAATCATTGCATTAATTCATCGATACGCTGCAGAGCTCCTCACCCCCAACAATGGAGTTTAGAGACTCATGCCGTCAAAAAGTACAAAATTCAGATCTAAAATGTCATGAGATACAAAATAAGTCTCTAAAAGTTGTTAAAATACTAAACTAGTAGCCTTGGTTTACAGAAAATGAGTAAACTAAGATGAATAGTGCAGAAATCCACTTCTGGAGCCCACTTGGTGTGTGCTGGGGCTGAGACTTAAGCTTCTCACGTGCCTGGGCTGTTTCTGGAGTCGAACACCAGGTTGTAACCTGTTTCTGGCATTGAACTCCAACTTGCAACCTGTGTCTGGCACTGAACGCCAGACTTCAACATGGAACTGGCGTTAAACGCCAGTTTACATCGTCTATCTTCGCGCAAAATATGAACTATTTTATATTGCTGGAAAGCCCTGGATGTCTACTTTCCTGTAGCTCCAAAAATCCATTCCGAGTGCAGGGAGGTCAGAATCCAACAACATCAGCAGTCCTTTTTCAGCCTGAATCAGATTTTTGCTCAGCTCCCTCAATTTCAGCCAGAAAATACCTGAAATTTCAGAAAAACACACAAACTCATAGTAAAGTCTAGAAATATGAATTTTTCCTAAAAACTAATAAAAATATACTAAAAAATAACTAGAACCTACTAAAAACTTCCTAAAAATAATGCCAAAAAGTGTATGAATTATCCGCTCATCACAACACCAAACCTAAATTGTTGCTTGTCCACAAGCAACTGAAAATCAAATAGGATAAAAAGAATAGACTATACTATAAATTCCAAAATATCAATGAAGCTTAGTTCTAATTAGATGAGCGAGACTAGTAGCTTTTTGCTTTTGAACAGTTTTGGCATCTCACTTTATCATTTGAAGTTTAGAATGATTGGCATCTATAGGAACTCAGGATTCAGATAGTGTTATTGATTCTCCTAGTTTAATATGTTGATTCTTGAACACAGCTACTTTATGAGTCTTGGTCGTGGCCCTAGGCACTTTGTTTTCAAGTATTACCACCGGATACATAAATGCCACGGACATATAACTGGGTGAACCATTTCAGATTTTGACTTAGCTTTGCTAAAGTCCCCAATTAGAGGTGTCCAGAGTTCTTAAGCACACTCTTTTGCTTTGGTTCACGACTTTAACCACTCAGTCTCAAGCTTTTCACTTGGACCTGCATGCCACAAGCACATGGTTAGGGACAACTTGATTTAGCCGCTTAGGCCTAGATTTATTTCCTTGGGCCCTCCTATCCATTGATGCTCAAAGCCTTGGATCCTTTTTACCCTTGACTTTTGGTTTTAAGATCTATTGGCTTTTTCTGCTTGTTTTTCTTTTTCTTTTATTTTTTTCTTTTGTTTTTTTGTTTTTTTTTGTTTTTTTTTTGCAAGTTTTTTATTCACTGCTTTTTCTTGCTTCAAGAGTCAATTTCATGATTTTTCAGATTGTCAATAACATTTCTCTTTGTTCATCATTCTTTCAAGAGCCAACAATTTTAACATTCATAAACAATAAGATAAAAAATATGCACTGTTCAAACATTCATTCAGAAAACAAAAAGTATTGCCACCACATCAATATAATTAAACTAATTTCAAGGATGAATTCGAAACTCACTTACTTCTTGTTCTTTTGTATTAGAAACATTTTTCATTTAAGAGAGGTGAAAGATTCATGGAATTATTCATAGCCTTAAGACATAGTTACTAAATACTAATGATCATGTAGTAAAGACTCAAGACATAGACAAACATATAGCATAAAACCGAAAAATAGAGAGATAAGAACAAGGAAGTTAAGGAATGAATCCACCTTAGTGAGGGTGGCGCCTTTTTCATGAAGGACCAATGGTGTTCTTAAGCTCCTCCATGTTTTTGAGCTCTTCTATGTCTCTTCCTTGCCTCTTTTGCTTGATCCCTAGTGATTTTGGTGCTCCTATTCTTAATTGCTCCCAATAATCGTGTGGAGGAAAATGTATCCCCTGAGGTATCTCAGGGATTTCTTGATGAGGGAATTCCTCATGCTCTTGTTGAGGTCCATGAGTGGGCTCTCTTGATGTGCAGTCAAATACTCTACTACTGAGCTATGGACCCTTGAGATGAATCTCTCCATCTCCCATGACTCAAAGGTGGAAGCAATTGCCTTCCCTTTCTTCATTCTTGAGGTTTCTTTGGCCTTAGGTGCCATCAATGGTTATGGAAAAACAAAAAAGCTATGTTTTTACCACACCAAACTTAGAATATTGCTCACCCTCGAGCAAAAGAAGAAAGAAGGGAGTAGAAGGAGAAGGGAAGGAGATGGAGGTGTGTGAATGGGTGGGTTTGGGAAGAGAATTATTTGAATTTGAATGGTGATGAGCGGATAATTTATACGCTTTTTGGCATTATTTTTAGTATGTTTTTAGTATGTTTTAGTTAGTTTTTATTATATTTTTATTAGTTTTTAGTTAAAATTCACTTTTCTAGACTTTACTGTGAGTTTGTGTGTTTTTCTATGATTTCAGGTATTTTTTGGCTGAAATTGAGGGACCTGAGCAAAAATATGATTCAGAAGCTGAAAAGGACTGCAGATGCTGTTGGATTCTGACCTCCCTGCACTCGAAGTGGATTTTCTGGAGCTACAGAAGCCCAATTGGCGCGCTCTGAATTGTGTTGGAAAGAATTGGCCCAGCAATGTATAATAGTCTATACTTTGCCCGAGATTTGATGGCTCAAACAGGCGTTCCAAGTCAGCTCAAGAATTCTGGCGTTTAACGTCGGAACTGGCACAAGAATGGGAGTTAAATGCCCAAACTGGCACAAAAGCTGGCGTTTAACTCCAAGAAAAGTCTCTACACATGAAAGCTTCAATGCTCAGCCCAAGCACACACCAAGTGGGCCCGGAAGTGGATTTTATGTCATTTACTCATCTTTGTAAACCCTAAGCTATTAGTTCTCTACAAATAGGACCTTTTGCTATTGTATTTTCATCTTTTGATCACTTTAGATCTTAGGATCATCTTTGGACGTCTAGTTCTTAGATCATTGGGGGCTGGCTCTCGGCCATGCCTAGACCTTGTTCTTATGTATTTTCAACGGTGGAGTTTCTACACACCATAGATTAAGGTGTGGAGCTC